>NC_058063.1:23933011-23970511 GCF_020085105.1 Siniperca chuatsi
TGGTTAACATAAATCTTGACTTTTAAGTGATTAATCGAAACGGCGAACCATTTTTAAAATTCAAATAACACTTTAAATCATATTCAGCAGGATGGGCGTTCTAGCTAATAAGCAAAGCGACGTTAAATCGGTAAATATTTGAAGGGAGTCTGGTTGCCGTTTAATCCGAGCGAGAGGAGGCGGGGTGGAGACAAACACGCCGGAGGTTGAACCAGCCTTCACGCGCGCGCTGCACCGCCGATAAATCAATCCAGAAATCATGACGGTGCTGGTATTACTGCGGTTTAGACCTTGTTTGGACCGGGTCTGGACCGGGCCAGGGTTCTGTGGAAGACGCAGCCAGGAGCCGCCATGTTGGACAGGCAGCCCAAACAATAACAGTGCAGTGCATTGTGGGAGAGAGAGACAAAGCGGTTTGTTTTTTTTTAATGAATTTATTCAATCTTTATCACAAAGTGAAAGGTCTGTACTGGAAACGAAACGTGCAACATCTGATTTTATAACAACGTGTCACTTGTTACATCAAACCTCGAATAAACTGAAGCTAAAAACACTAAAAACTGCAATAACTCACGTGAGAAATAAATGCAACAAATGCTTGAACTGTGCTGACAAACAGCCAGGCACGAGGCTGCCCTCCACCGTCTTTACACGGAATTCAGGTTTAAAGTTACATCTAATTTATTACTGACTCAAAACACACGAAGCAGTTCAGCAATAAGGAGAAAAAAGAAAAGCATTGTGCTGATATTCACTGTTAATAATGATAATAATAAGGTGGCAGAAAGCGGCGCTGACCCTCCCGCCTCTCTAAGCTCTGCGCGTGAAGTGCTGCGAGTCTCTGAACTCCAGGTAGAGGCTGAACAGCAGGTGCAGAGACTGGATCCTGCTGCTGTACACCGGGATGTCCAGCAGGCTGCAGATGATGTCGGCGTACCGGGCCGGGCCGCACTGCAGGCGGGCGGGCGGCAGCTGCAGGCGGCCCAGCAGCTCCTCCAGCTCGGCCGGCCACTCCTGCATCAGGCTGTCGATGTCCGGCATCGCTCGGCCGTACTGAACGCTGGCCGGAGGTTTGGAGCGGTGCAGGGCGCTGATACTCTCCACCCAGCTGTCCAGCGCCCGAGGGTTGGACTGAGGGCTGGCGATACTCGTCACCTTCTTCAACTGGGGGGGGGACAAGGAGGGGGAGACAGGGAGAGAGAGGGGGACGGGACAGGGAGAGAGAGGGAGGTTAGTTGGTTTTGTATTTTCTCTGACTGACAGGACGGAGACAGAAGATTCTACATATTGTGTTCAAATATGCAGAGCGGCCTCTACAGGCTGAATCAGGCTACTGCAACTGAATACTGATACTGGAGGTACAGATACAGGTGATACAGGTGTGAGTGTGTGTGTGTGTGTGTGTGTGATACACAAGTGTGTTACAGATGTATGTGTGTGTGTGTGTGTGATACAGGTGTGTGTGTGTGTGTGATACAGGTGTGTGTATGTGTGAGTGATACAGGTGTGAGTGTGTGTGTGTGTGTGTCTGAGATACAGGTGTGTTACAGGTGTGTGTGTGATACAGGTGTGAGTGTGTGTGTGTGTGTGTGTCTGAGATACAGGTGTGTTACAGGTGTGTGTGTGTTACAGGTGTGTGTGTGTTACAGGTGTGTGTGTGTGTTACAGGTGTGTTACAGGTGTGTGTGCGTACCTCGGCGGCCCCGTGCTGTTTGCTCTCCTCCGACAGCCACAGTGACAGCACCGTGGGGTCCGACTGTTTCACGCTGGGCTCGCCCAGAACCAGCAGCCCCAGACTGTCCGCTTTACCGTCGGGCCTCGGCACCTGAACGCCACACAGGTGACAGTCAGGTCAGGGGTCACGGGAAGTACAGTCGATACGACGGACGGAGACCAATCCACTCATTATTAACTGTTATTAAAGTTTTATTCAGCGCTGATTTTTATACAGCTGTAACCATGGTAACTGTAGCTGTAAACATGCTGTAACCATGGTAACTGTAGCTGTAAACATGCTGTAACCATGGTAACTGTACGCAGCAAAGATGGAGACAGCCGTAACCATGGTAACTACACACAACAAAGCTGTAGACAGCTGTAACCATGGTAACTACGCAGCAAAGCTGGAGACAGCTGTAACCATGGTAACTGTAGCTGTAAACATGCTGTAACCATGGTAACTACGCAGCAAAGATGGAGACAGCTGTAACCATGGTAACTGTAGCTGTAAACATGCTGTAACCATGGTAACTACGCAGCAAAGATGGAGACAGCCGTAGCCTCAGAACGCTCAGAAGACAAGCGTTAAAACGCAGGGCGAACAGGAAGCCGGACTGTATGAAAACGAACACTTGTGAAGCGCTTCCTGTTTGCGATGACCGACGAATGAGCAGACAGCGTGTGTTCACCTTCAGGAAGGCGTCGATGTCTCCCACGGCCGGGATGAAGTCCGGGATGAACGGCTTCAGGCTGTGCTCCAGCTCGACGCACTGAGGGCTGTAGCTGGGGGGAGACCACATGGCGGTTAACGGGTTCGTCTGTTGTTCTGCTGTTCAGAAACCGGACTTGGAGACACATTTACAACTTCTTCTTGTTATTAGATAATGAATCCTCAGACAGGTGCAGGTGAGAGCTGTTCCCTCGTGTCCCTGAACCCGTGAACTCACCGCGTGATGTACTGGAACAGCTCTTTGATCTCGGTGCTGACGGGCAGGTTGGCGTAGTCGGCGGGGTCGTACGCCCCCTCTGGAGCCTCGCTGGGCTCGTCGTCATCGTCTGAGTCATCTTCATCGGAGTCCTCCTCCTCCTCTTCCTCCTCTTCCTCCTCCTCGCGTGGACTGACCCCAGGCTGCCCGCCGGTTGGCTCGATGGCCCTCAGAGGCTCCTGGTCTTCATCAAACTCGTCACTGCCGCTGGCCGACATCAGGCCACGCCCCTTCCGGCTCCTCCTGGACTCTGACTGAAAAAGACAGAAATCGGTACCGGCTCAGACAAACCTGATCCAACACCGGGAACATTTCACATTTTAACAGGTTCAACCAGTAGCTCTGCTGTGCGTGTTTCCCCGCGGAGCACCGGGGCGTGTTTCCCGGGGAGCACCGGGGAGCACCGGGGCGTGTTCCCCGCGGAGCACCGGGGAGCACCGGGGCGTGTTCCCGGGGAGCACCGGGGAGCACCGGGGCGTGTTCCCGGGGAGCACCGGGGCGTGTTACCTGTCGGTGCCTGCGGGGAGTCGGGCTGTAGACGCTCGCCACCTCCTCGGAGTCGATCACCTCCAGGCTCTCGTCGTACGGCTGGTTCTTCAGCAGTCTGGTGTCTTTGCCCCGGTCAGCCCGCTCCATGGGACGCTAACGGATTACCGGGTGTTCCCAGCCGCGGATACACACATCTGTCTCCCGGTTAGACGTGCTTTAGTACCGAGCCAACCGTTTATCTGCCCGCTACAACCGAGCTCACACCCGGTAACGGGCTTCGGCTCCTCCAGCTAACAGTAGCCAGCTAGCATCAGACCGGCAGACCGGCAGACCGGAGCACCGGAGGCTTTGAACCGGGAGCTGCAGGAAACGGAGACTCTAACGCGTCTGAAACGTCTCTAACGGTCCGAGTTTATCCGCGTCAACGTCGTGTTAGCGACAAGCTAGCTGCTGCTGTATCCTGGCAACGGACCGCGCGCTGCATCATGGGATGTGTTGTGTGTTTTTTTAAATAACCTTTATTGCTGCGCTGCAGCGCGACTCACAAACAAGGCGACAGCGCCACCGAGCGACGGCAGCGGGGACCGCAGGACTTCGCTTCCTTCAGAATCAGAATCAGAAACACTTTATTGATCCCTGAAGGGAAACTCTTTGTTACAGCAGCTCGCCTTTACGTCAGCGCACACAGGAGGAAGTACTAGCAAACAATATGATGCACTATAAAACTATAAAAAAGGTCAGAAAATAAATGAAGTATCATGTCGGTATAAGTATAAGATAAACTAAGTGTCGAGTACCAAGTGGGTTTACTGGTAGATGATGATAGTACAGTCTAAAATACAATGTAACTCCTTATGTAATAAATAATATTAATAAGCAGAGGTGCATGTACTGTCGAGAGTAATAGAGGTATATAGTTTCAGTAGCAATAAATAAGAAAAACTAACAAGGGAAAACTAATATTGCACAGTTATTATTAATTATGGCGGAGATGTTAATGATCAGTGTCCAGTTTAGTGACTTCGGGTCATACAGACTGACACTTAGAGGGAGGAGTTAAAGAGTCTGATGGCCACAGGCAGGAGTGACTTCCTGTGGCGCTCTGTGGTGCATTGTGGGGGGATGAGTCTTCCGCTGAAGGTGCTCCTTTGTTTGACCAGCACGTCATGGAGCGGGTGGGAGACGCTGTCCAAGATGGCGTGTAGTTTACCCAGCGTCCTCCTCTCTGACACCACCAACAGAGTCCAGCTCCGCCCCCACAACGCCACCGGCCTTACGGATCAGGGTTTCTGTTCAGAGGACACAGTTGTTGTCCACGGAGGACGAGAAGAGTCCTAACATTATCAATTATGTCTTAACGTCTCATCACAGCTCCAGGGTCTCAGGAGGCAGCTGGAAGGTGCTGGACTGCCGAAACCACCTGGTCTCGCTCAGGTGGCCTCATGACCTCGCCTCATTACGATAATGTTTTCCAAGCAGGAGCCTTCTCTGGAATCTCCCCTTGGCGTAAAATATGTGCCATAAAAACGCCGGCGATCCCAAACCCAAAACTATTTTACGTGTTCAACGTCCCAAAGTTTAAATGTGTGGACAGTCGGATGTAGTCGGCCACGTCCAGACACCGGACGGCTGCCGGTCCCTCGCTGCTTCAGGCTCCTACAGCTGAGACTTCAGTTACAGAAACATCCGATCCAGAACGGGTCTTTATGCTGACGGTTAAAGAGACGGTTAAAGACATGATATCGCGTGGAAGATTTTACAAAAAGAACCAAAGGGTCAAAACTGGGAGTTATCGTGCGGAGAGGGACGCAAAACAACAAACGGCCCCATCTGGAAGGAGAATCCAGACTTTCCAGGACTCTCGTCTCCGGTGGCACGCCGGATCAGTGCTGGAGCGGCCCGGTGGGAGACCACATGTTGCGGGACTGTCCAAAACTGGCGGGACATTGGCCAAACATACAAAATGAAATGAGACAAGGTTTGGATATGGAACCAGCTCACGTCTCATTAGGAACTGTACCAGAAGACGTAGGAGCCACGTTTCTACCCAGAGTCCTTCTGCTCACTGCGAAGCAGAGGATCAGGGTCTCCTGGCTGAGGCCGCGGCCCCCCCCCACGCTGCTACGATGGAGGTGCGAGCTTAAAGATTAGATGTGTTCCTTTACTTCTTCCCAATCATCTTTGTTTTCTTCATATCTGTTGGCAAATGTCAATAATAATGATAATAATAAAACTTTATTGATAGAGCTCTTATCAGAACAAAGTACAAAGTGCTTCACAACAGGAGATATAAAGGTGTGCAGGTACGCTGATGCTTGTTCATTATTGCCTCGGCTCTTCATCTACACATGCTGTAACGAGTGACGACCCCCCCTTTCTATTCATGAAATCTTTTGTATTTATTTAATATTGAGCACATTGGGCTTCCATAGTTTGGCCCCTCAGGCCATGTTGTTTATGTCCAGAATGTATTGAACTACGCTCGTGTTCACAGGAAGAAAGCTGCCGACATTTAACCAACTTCTTACCTGTTTGTTTGTTTTCAGCGCAGCGTGTTTCCAGAGTTTTGTAGTTTTTAGATTCATTTTGGTTTTTACACAAAAACCAAAATGTGTTTTATCACATACGCATTTAGTAGATTAGATTCAACTTTATTGTCATTACACACAGGCAATACAAGGAAGTGCAGCTGAGCACCGAACAGTACAAACAGTAGCACATGGAGAGATATGAAGATCGACTAATGCAGAGAATGAGAAGTGGCATGATGAAATTAAAGTAGACTTTCTGTCTTAGTGGGTCAACTGGGATTAATGGTGCATGAAAGGGTTTAAGGATGCTTCATATTTCAGTTGATGCACACTTGTACCTCGATGACGGGAGTGTAACTGTCGGACATGGTGGCTCTGACGGCAACACCTTTGCCTTTGTAAGTCAGACCGCCATCTTTAGCTTGACCTCTGACAAACCCGTTCTCTGCGTTGTGATACATCTCTTCATAAAGGCTGTTATCACACACTTTATTCTCGTCAAAGACTCCCACCGCGTACCAGTTAGAGTACACGTTGAAGTCATAAGGGACGGAGAACATGACGGCCATTTTTCCATCACATTTCTCTGTGGATGCATTCTGCAGATCGTAAGTGAGGACTCCAACAGATCCGCATGCTGTGTCAGGAGTCTTGATGAACAGGGCGCTGCCAGATTCAGAGGGACTGAGTGTTGGCGGCAAAGCCTTCGCACAGGATCCACTGACAGTGGACACACTGGGGACAGAAACAACACAAAAGATACTTTGACACAGTGGGAATCCCCTTAGTCACATGTTCCAGATATCAGTTTCATTTCACAGCATTCAAGTGTTTAACCTAGCTTAGCACAAACGCTGGAAGCAGGGGGAAACTGTTAGCTTAGCTTTAGTAAAAGAGAAGAGATACACCTGCTATCTGAACTGATATCAGTTTTCCAAATCTGAGCAAAGCGAACGTTTAAAAAGCTTCCTGTGACGTAAGAAAAGACACAGCGAAGGTAAAGTGTGAACTCACTGCGGGTTACACAGCGTGTACGCAGAGCACTTATTCTCAAGCTCAATGGTGCACTGGCGATGGGTTGGAAGTGTCATGGTGTCTTCAACCTGCAGGAGACACAGCAGGAGACACAGCAGGAGACACTTAGGACGGTTTTTCAGACTTCATGTGCGGAAACTGAAATGTGAGCCGTTCCTCGGCTGTGTGAAGCCAACGCTGAATGTTTCTGAGGACTGACGAGACGTCTGATCGGCTGCAGACTGAACGAGCTGCAGTGTCCCTGTCCCAGTGTAACCAGTCCTCTCATCCTCCCTGTCCCAGTGTAACCAGTCCTCTCATCGTCCCTGTCCCAGTGTAACCAGTCCTCTCATCCTCCCTGTCCCTGTCCCAGTGTAACCAGTCCTCTCATCGTCCCTGTCCCAGTGTAACCAGTCCTGTCATCCTCCCTGTCCCAGTGTAACCAGTCCTCTCATCGTCCCTGTCCCACTGTAACCAGTCCTCTCATCGTCCCTATCCCACTGTAACCAGTCCTCTCATCGTCCCTGTCCCACTGTAACCAGTCCTCTCATCGTCCCTATCCCAGTGTAACCAGTCCTCTCATCCTCCCTGTCCCACTGTAACCAGTCCTCTCATCGTCCCTGTCCCAGTATAACCAGTCCTCTCATCCTCCCTGTCCCACTGTAACCAGTCCTCTCATCGTCCCTGTCCCAGTATAACCAGTCCTCTCATCCTCCCTGTCCCACTGTAACCAGTCCTCTCATCGTCCCTGTCCCAGTATAACCAGTCCTCTCATCCTCCCTGTCCCAGTGTAACCAGTCCTCTCATCGTCCCTGTCCCAGTATAACCAGTCCTCTCATCCTCCCTGTCCCTGTCCCAGTGTAACCAGTCCTCTCATCCTCCCTGTCCCTGTCCCAGTGTAACCAGTCCTCTCATCGTCCCTGTCCCAGTATAACCAGTCCTCTCATCCTCCCTGTCCCTGTCCCAGTGTAACCAGTCCTCTCATCGTCCCTGTCCCAGTGTAACCAGTCCTCTCAGCTCTATAACACAGTGAAAAGAACACGTTACCTGCTGTGGAGCCTTCAGACGGAGTCGATCTGGTTCAGCAGATTTTCCTCGGTGACCCGACTGCGACGAGGACGAAGCTCCTCTCCTTTTATTTGCTGCTGTCCGCTCCTCTCTCCGTTCATCTGCTGATTCAGAAGTTGTCCAAAGTGGAAGAGAAACTGCTGTGATGCTAAAAGTGTGTTTCCCAGAAACAGAGGAGCTCATCCATCAAACTGTAAAACAATAAAGATTTGATTTAAAAAGAAAAAACACAATTAATTCTGATGCGATTCGTCAATATTTTCACACGTATCTTTTTTTATTTCCATCCTGGACGAGAGATCCTGTTACGATTCACAAGAGCGGACGCAGACGCAGAGAGGTGAGTTAGAGACGAGAGGGATTTATCGTACAGTTCAGAGTTTTATGGGATTGAGGGAAGAGCCGGAGGACGGAGACCGAGGGGTGCGAGGGGAGCCGTGGGTGGACGAGGTACGGCTGGGGTCCAGGTCCGGAGGCACGTGTGGCTGAGACCAAGCGAGGCCGGCAGGCCGGCAGCGATCCTGAGCACAGGGAGAGCAAGGTTCGCTCAAAAACACAAGCCAGTAAGTAACTAGAACGCTGTCCTGGGGGCCGAGGACGTGGACTGCCACATGGGCTGAAAACAAGGAGGACCAGGGCTGAGACGCTGCAGAGCTTGATTAGCGGATGAGGTGCAGGTGTGCGGCGTGGAGCAGGTGTGTTGGGTGATGAGTCAGAGAGGGAGAGCCACGCCCACAACACAGAGAGAAACAGACAGAGTCAACAGGGAAACTCTGAGGTTACGGCAGAGGCCATAACAGATCCCTCGTCGGTTCCTCTTTCTGAGGTTTCCTCCTTTCTTCCTGGTCAAAGGTTAGTTTGGGGAGTTGTTCCTTATTTGAATCAAGGGTCAAATTTGTGATTTTGGGCTGTATCAGTAGAGCTGCCTTGACTCTGCTGCTCTGTGTGAATGATTCGTCCTGCGATGAGTTTTTTATTTAATTATTTACCCAAAATAATGCTGCTTTTTCAAAAGTCGGCTAAAACGTGTGTCAACAGCTCAAACAGGTTTCTTCACACAAAATGTCGTCCAGCTTCTGTCCGAACCAACATGTGCGACTCCCGCAGTCCTGCGGCCAGAGGAAGCTGTTCATTAATCATTAAAAACAATAATGGGAAGTTATAGAAATGTCATCAATATTTACATTTTATTTCATATATTTCATTTATATATTTTGTAGGACAGAATTGGTTTTCCTGATGATCCTGATGCAAGAATCACAATAGTGATTTTGGTAACACTTTATATTAAGGTACACATATTCACCGTTGCTTATTAGCATGCATATTAGTAACATATTGGCTTATTAGTCATTATACAGCACTTATTAATGCCTTATTCTTCATGACCATATTCTACAACGAGGCCGTTAACTAAGAGTTTCCCCTCAGTAGCCTCCTAATTACTGCTGATTGACAGGAAGTAAGGAAGCTGTCGTCCATGAATTAGACCGAAGGCCTTTGACTTGACATGACAGTTTGTGGTCCCTTAATGCTACACACATAGAACAGATAATTTAATTCATATTAAAATCAAATAAAACAATATATACAAAATAAGGAACAACTCCCCAAACTAACCTTTGACGAGGAAGAAAGGAGGAAACCTCAGAAAGAGGAACCGACGAGGGATCTGTTATGGCCTCTGCCGTAACCTCAGAGTTTCCCTGTTGACTCTGTCTGTTTCTCTCTGTGTTGTGGGCGTGGCTCTCCCTCTCTGACTCATCACCCAACACACCTGCTCCACGCCGCACACCTGCACCTCATCCGCTAATCAAGCTCTGCAGCGTCTCAGCCCTGGTCCTCCTTGTTTTCAGCCCATGTGGCAGTCCACGTCCTCGGCCCCCAGGACAGCGTTCTAGTTACTTACTGGCTTGTGTTTTTGAGCGAACCTTGCTCTCCCTGTGCTCAGGATCGCTGCCGGCCTGCCGGCCTCGCTTGGTCTCAGCCACACGTGCCTCCGGACCTGGACCCCAGCCGTACCTCGTCCACCCACGGCTCCCCGCTCACCCCTCGGTCTCAAAAGAAATGAATCTAAAAACTACAAAACTCTGGAAACACGCTGCGCTGAAAACAAACAGGTAAGAAGTTGGTTAAATGTCGGCAGCTTTCTTCCTGTGAACACGAGCGTAGTTCAATACATTCTGGACATAAACAACATGGCCTGAGGGGCCAAACTATGGAAGCCCAATGTGCTCAATATTAAATAAATACAAAAGATTTCATGAATAGGAACAAAGAACCCAGGAGAACATACATCTGTCCACGTCATCTGGGCAGGATGAAGCCAGGGCTGCCAACTTCTCAGCTTAGTTTGGAGTGAGATCCGGTACCGCAGCATTTCATGAGTGGGCCTTCTGTGACATCACCCACCGCAGGGGGGGTCGTCACTCGTCACTCACTCGCTCGCTCAGCAGCAAAACTGACACTTTTACAGCATGTGTAGATGAAGAGCCGAGGCAATAATGAACAAGCATCAGCGTACCTGCACACCTCCAGACACGGGGAGAACAAACCTAACCGGGGTATCTGGAGCTCTTCCCATAGAAAACTGTTAAAGCTGCAGCTGAACGTGTGTCTCCCCCTTCAGGCAGCGAGAGGAACTGCACCAACGCTGTCGACGCCTGCTGATGATGCACGCTGAGCTCGCCTCAGGCTCAGGTTCAGCAACAGCCCGTCTGTCCTCAGCCCGTCTGTCCTCAGTCCGTCAGTCTGTCTGTCCTCAGCCCGTCTGTCCTCAGTCCGTCAGTCTGTCTGTCCTCAGTCCATCAGTCTGTCCTCAGTCCATCTGTCCTCAGTCCATCTGTCCTCAGTCCGTCTCTCAGTCCGTCTGTCCTCAGTCCGTCTGTCCTCAGTCCATCAGTCTGTCCTCAGTCCATCAGTCTGTCCTCAGTCCATCAGTCTGTCCTCAGTCCATATGTCCTCAGTCCGTCTCTCAGTCCGTCTGTCCTCAGTCCGTCTGTCCTCAGTCCATCAGTCTGTCCTCAGTCCATCAGTCTGTCCTCAGTCCATATGTCCTCAGTCCGTCTCTCAGTCCGTCTGTCCTCAGCCCGTCTGTCCTCAGTCCGTCTGTCCGTCTGTCCTCAGTCCATCAGTCTGTCTATCCTCAGTCCGTCTGTCCTCAGTCCGTCAGTCCTCAGTCCGTCTCTCAGTCCGTCTGTCCTCAGTCCGTCTCTCATTCCGTCTGTCCTCAGTCCGTCAGTCCTCAGCCCGTCTGTCCTCAGCCCGTCTGTCCTCAGTCCGTCTGTCCTCAGTCCATCAGTCTGTCTGTCCTCAGTCCGTCAGTCCTCAGCCCGTCTGTCCTCAGCCCGTCTGTCCTCAGTCCGTCTGTCCTCAGTCCATCAGTCTGTCTGTCCTCAGTCCGTCAGTCCTCAGCCCGTCTGTCCTCAGCCCGTCTGTCCTCAGTCCGTCTGTCCTCAGTCCGTCTCTCATTCCGTCTGTCCTCAGTCCATCAGTCTGTCTGTCCTCAGTCTGTCTCTCAGCTCTCCAGCAAGGAAAAGCTAAAGCTACACCAACGGTCGTCCCTGTTGGTCCTCGCCGTCCAGCGCTTCCTTGTTTTGACAGTAGTCTGGTTTCTCCAGAGCCATGTAGAGAGAGAGTTGCATCAACTCCGTTCAATTTCAATTCAGTGGATTCATTATGTTTGAAATGTGGAATCAGGACGACAAACATCTCATACAAACATTGTATGAAAAGTAAATGTAGGAGAGAAACACTTTGTGCAAAGACAGCGGATCCAGAAAACAAACAAACTAGGTTTTCTGCATCTAGAAAGCCAGCCTAGAAACAGAAGAGAGGAAAGAGTTCTTAGCTGAACTATTTTGTTTGGATTTGTCAAATGTTTCTTATTGATTATGTCAGAGGAGCTTTCACACACTTTTACTGATAAGACTACAAAGGCAGTTCATCTTCTGACACCTGGGCAGCTAAATGAAGCTATTAACCACTGATGAATAAGAGCTAAATAAATAAGATAAATACCAATGCATGGTGACGATTTGACATTCGCATTTGTAGCAGCGGTTCTAGTGTCACATTATTGGTGAGCCTAATTAATCTAACCTAACCTGTCTTAATCAGATAAAAAGTTGTATTTTTATGCACATTTCAATGTGTCATAGATGTGAAACTGAAGAGCAAAGTGAGGCAGAACTTGAACATGAAACAGTTGTTTGATGTTGGATCAAACTGTGCTTTGGGCTCTGGAGAAAGTCCTGACGCGCAGACTTTGTCTTGTGTGCAGAGAAAGCATGTTTAACTGTTTAACATGTTTAACTATATGTTTTGTTATGTGGCTTTGAGGCTTCCTCACATTTGGCGTGAGATTTGAGAGCTGAGAGCGTGCTGGCGAATGTTAACCAAAAGCGTCAAATTATATTACTAGATTTCAGCACTGAGATACAATTACAATAATGATTTTGCATCATACTAAATTCTCACTTTCCCCCTGATGTCCTCTTTTCTTGCCATTATCAGTTATAAATTAGTTTTTCGCTGTGTGAGAAAATGGACATGTGGCATGAGAGCATGTGAAAAGTGTCATTTGCATGAGACTTGGCTTTTAAGCTTAACAAGGATGCTCATGCTATCTTTGTAGCAGGCTAACAAGCTAGGTGGGGCTGTAAGTTTGGATTATTGCTCAGCATCAAAGTGAAGAGCCAGTGTTAGCATTATTAGCTAGCTCCTGTTTGCTCAACTGACCACAGAGAAAGTCTGTCTGTGTTTTTAATCTTCAGAGTTCACAGCACAGGTCCAGTGTGGAGGATTTAGCAACATCTAGCGGTGAAACTGCAGTTTGCAACCATTTTAATACCGCTCGCCTCACCCTCCCCTTCCAAGCGTGTAGGAGAAACTACGGTGGTAAAGTGATATTTGGATGGATCCATTTATACATGCAAAATGGGTTTTGCACATTTGTGGATTTTTGTCCAATTTGTACTGCAGCAATCTGTACAAAAAATCCACAAATGTGCACCATGATACACAAATATCTCACTATCCATAAACATGTATGTTTTTATTTCTGATGTGTAAAGTCATGTGCACAAAAATATAGACTTACTATATAACTTTTTATTTTACTTTCACGTAAAAAATTTCACCACAACACTAAATGTAATCTACGGTGGCTGCGAAACTCACGAAACACACAAACGGCCCTCTCTAGAGCCGGTGTTTGGTTTGTCCGTTCTGGGCTACTGTAGAAACATGGCGGTGCAACATGGCGACCTCCGTGGAAGGGGACCCGCTCCCTCTGTAGATATAAACGACTTAGTCTAAAGGTAATGAAAACACGTGTTTTATTTTCAGGTGATTAAACACTGATGAAAACATACTTATGAATATTATATTTCTGCCGACAGCTGCTCCTAAATGTTCCACGCTGGACCTTTAAATACTTTTACATTTTGCCATCATACAACAGGAGAAAACTAGCCAACTTCTACCGGGAGGTGAAAGAAAAGGTGGAGCATCTTTATTTAACCAAAAGGCCGTGATTCAGCATCAGGTTCATCATTGTCATCTCCAGGTGAGTGTGCTGTGCTGTGTTTGCTTACTTTCTGGCGTTACCTACAGTTTGCTAACGTTAGTGTTAGCTAGCTAGCTGTGGTGTGCAAGCTAGCTCATGTTAGATCATTTAGTTCGAGGCCCTGTTTCAGAAAGCGGGTTTAGTGAAAACTGTGAGGGAAACTGAGTTTTCAGTTCCAGAAAGAGATGTAACTTAAACAGGGTCCCGAACTTAAATGATCCCTGTCCCAGCAGTCTCTCAAAGAAGGGTGCTAGAGACGTTTGTAGAGGCGAACCTGCTTGGCCAGCTTTGGCGTCCATGTTGAAATGAAAAGCGCACTGCGTGCCCTGGGCGCCTAGTTACAAAAATTCAGAGTTGCACGACCAAGTGCTGCGAAGGGAGTCTGGGCCTCTGTCCCCGGGACACAGTGTTGTGTGACTGTAGCCTGCAAACCTGTTTCACTAAAAAACAAGTTCAGTAAAGAAATAACTGCTGGCAGCTGATGTGACGTGGTGACCAGCGCTGGACTCAGCCAGTAAAATGTTCACTTACAACACATTTGATTTGTTTGATTTTTTTAAAATAAAAGTTCAAACTTTAAAAAAATCTTAAAATTTCAACTTCATGAGTCATAAATATGAGATACTGATTATCTTTTTATCAAACAAAGCATCATTTTATCTCACAGCTTTGACTTTTAATGTGAAAAATGGGACTTAGCATCTTGACTTATTATATCTTAACTCATCTTAACTCAGTAACAGCGGAGCCAAAACAGATAGAAAGTGCAGTAATTCTGAACTGCAGCAGGTAGAAGCCAAACCCCTGTGTGACTGAACCGACTTTACAGTCTCCTGCAGGAACCCCATCAGCTTCTGCACGTTACAATAAGGGAGGAAATGTCAGCGCTGACAAGGTCAAAGGTCATGTGAGCTACCAGACACAATCGAAAGCTCAATAAGAAAGAAAAGCTGCTCCTTCAGTCACTAAACGTCAGTGGTTTACTGTCAGAGCACAGCAACATCCAGAGAGAGGAAAACAATGAAGGGAAGAGCAGAAGATGGTGGAACAGCAGCACTCTGTTCTCTTCATTATTTCTCTTTCTGCTCTGTCTGCTTCACGACCAGCAGGTGGCGCTCAAACACACTCTGACTCTTCAACACCACCTGTGGAGCATCCACCTTCACGTCTGCTTCTCTGGAAGTTAAAGTCTGTTTCTTTCCTGTGGCCTGATCCACTCAGAGACATTATTATATATATATTATATAGACAGCTGGTTTATCTGGCGGCCATTAGCTGGTGCCAACGGCAGAAAACTGATTCCAGATCTGTTCTCAGTTTCTTTCTGTTCAAAGAGGGGTTTTCTTTTTTCACAAAAATGGCTTCTTTGACTCCTCTTTCAAACCAACCATCACTGCAAAGAACGGTACATAGGCGAGACCAAACAGCCACTTCACAAAAGACTTTATCAGCACAGACGACACGCTAACTCGGGATCGCAGAGCGCTGTGCATTTGCATCTAAAAGCTACAAACCACACATTTGAAGACAGCGAGGTGAAGAGTCTAAGTAGAGAGAAGAGTTGGTTTGAAAGAGGAGTCAAGGAAGCCATTTTTGTGAAAAAACAAAACCCCTCTTTGAACAGAAATGGTGGTCTGAGATTCAATCTGCCCAAAGTTTACCACAGTGTATTAGCACCTTGGTCAAGCCAATCACATGCTAATCAGGTACTTAACAGTGATGAGGGAGGTGCAGCCAGAAAACAACAGGCCTGATTACTGATTACTGGGCCATCATGGAAACAATTAGGTCAGTTTCAGGTGAAACTAGGCAGGTAAACAGCAGACACTCAGGTAGACTCCTCCCTGAGGGCGGGGCTTAAGTAACACAGAGTAGCTTAAATTTCTGAGTTCTCAGACCATTTTCACAATTGAGAATGACTTCCGGATGGGAGCCGAAACGTCTTGATTCTGAAAACAGCGTCCAGACGACTACGACTGAAACCTTTTCTACTACAATTTATTTATAGAGCACTTATCAAAACAAAGTACAAAGTGCTTCACAACAAGAGAAATAAAACACCACAGTGAAAGATGAAATATAAAGAAATAAAATACACAAAAGCAATAATATAGACAGCCAGTTCTGGTAAAATCAGAATCTGCTTTATTTTTTCATTCTGCTGCTCTGGTTCTACGTGAATAATTAACGAGAATTAATAAACAAAAAAAGCTTTCTGACCTCAAACAGATATTATTTTAAAATGTCTCTCTTTGTCTGCACACTGTAAAAAATGGAAACAACTAATGTTTCATCATTAACTTCATGTAACGAGCGTATTACCGGGGAAAAACAAGTGTGTGTGAACTCCTGCTGCTGTTATATAATGTGCACGCCAACTAAGCATAATGTACATTTCCATCTTTTTAATGGAACAAAGTCAACAACATAAACATGCTGTTTTCAACACTTGGTTGTTCTGGATTCCTCATCTAAAGTGTTACTGTCCTGTTTCAGTCACTGTGTGTGTGTGTGTGTGTGTGTGTGTGTGTGTGTGTGTGTTAACCACGATGAAGGCTGGACTCAAGTTCAGCCCCGAACACATGAAACTCAATGGCTTCACTGGGAGAAGCCTTAAAAACCAACTTCATATCTTTTGAACTCGTTTTCTCGAGTTCAGCGAACTCGGTTGGTTTTATAACAAAAACTCATCAGCCGACTTTCAGCGAATTATTCAACTTTAGTTCAGTTCACTCGCAGCTCACAATGTTTTACAGTGTAATTCTTATTCAGCTCAGAAGTGATGCTCTGTGGTGACAGCAGTGATGACATCATCAAAGTCATCATCCAATCCCTGCTCAGCCTGGGTGGGCGGGGTCATCGCCATGGAGACGGGCAGGTCATTTTCTGCAGTCAGAGCAGGTTAGAAATAAAATATAGATCATATATCAACTTCTGTTAGAGACAGCTGTCAATCATCAACACCGGAGTGATAGAAGAGATTGATTGATTGATTGATTGATTGATTGATTGATTGATTGATTGATGATGAGTGTCTGTAAGGTCAGTGAGTGATTCAGAGTGTTACCTGTGGGCCTGCGTCGACATAAAGACACCATGAGGACAGTGGAGATGCAGTACGGACAGAACACCACCAGGTGGCAGACCAGTCTGAACACAAGCTGGAGGGGGGCTGAGGCAGGGGGCGGGGCTGCAGATACAGGGGGCGGGGCTGTGGTTGTCGGTTTACCTGTAGAGAGAACCCCACCTGGTCAGGTGAATCTCTGGATGAAATAAGTCCTGAAATCAAAGGGAACCTCCTCACCTGTGACAGAGATCCAGCTGGGTGGAGACTCTCCGTGACGGCTGATGTTACACTTGTAGAGGCCTTCATCAGACTTGGAAACATGGTGGATGGTCATGTGACCTGTAGGCTCAGCGCTGATGAGGGAGCCATCTTTATAGAAAGCAGCTGGGAGGTCGGAGGGAGGGGTCTTTGGTTTACAGTGCAGAGTGACATCATGTCCCTCCATCACAGGGAGGACAGGACTCTGCAGGATCACTGGTCCACCTCAACACAGAGACAAACTACAGCATTTCATCCATTTACACACAGCTTCATCAATACTAACTCCACAGTCTGAGCTTACCAGTGACAGTGATGCTGATGGTGTTACTGGTTGCTCCCTCTCTGGACTCACACCAGTAAACTCCACTGTCCAATGGGACCATGTGGCTGATCTTACAGGAAGAACCAGCAGGTTTTCCCCAGCCAGCTCCACACTGAGACATCCGTCCTTCAGTTGTGTTCCTCCTCAGCGTCCATCCAGCAGAGCTGTCGTCCTCCTCACAGCTCAGAGAGACAGACTCGTCTTCAAACAGCTGAGAGCTGCTGGGACTCACAGTCAGACCAGCTGAGGGTTGACAAAGAAGAACGCCTGAAACCAGAACCTGAACCTGGAGCAGCCTCTGGGATCGTTTTATAACAGCTCGTTCCTTCATTGCTGCCAGGGTCACATCTTCATCGTCATGATGAAGAAACGTTTTTCATCAATGTATCTGCAAAATGTTCAGCGTGTTTGTTTTGTTTTCCTACATTATCTGCAGTGGCAACTCAAGCATGTTTAACTGTGTTTAGGTTGTTTTTCTGCAGCTTAAAGCTCTCTGGTTTCGGTTGAAGAGTACCCAGCGTCACTGACTGCTGTGGTCATAAGTGTTGCACCTGTAACCACACCCACCAGTGATGTCACAGTGTCCTGGAGTACACCTATACATCACTGCAGCAAGGTGAGAAGTGAAACCACTGGAGGTCTTCAGCTGCTGTTAAGTTACTTTGAAAAAGTCAACGAAGACACGAGACGGACGTGTTGACTTTCTGAATCTTTAAAACCAAAACCACCACCTTTCCTGAGCTTTAACCAAAAACTGAACCTGAACACACTCAGCACATGAGCCCTGGTCTTGGCAGGGGTGGAACAAGTATTCAGATCTTTTACATAAAAGTAAAAACTACCACAGCACAGAAGTATTATCAGCAAACTGTACTTAAAGTATTAACAGTAAAAGTACTCATCATGCAGAGTGGTATGTATTTATACAGCAACAGAATCCTAATCTGGACCAAATGTGAGGAGCACAGGTGGAACTGAGGTGTGGAAAGCGAGCAGTGATCACCATGGCTGAGTCTGATAGGATGAAATGCCTCTTAGGTCTCAGTATCTCCTCAATGGAACACTTACTCTGAAAATCAGTCAGACTGACACGAGAAGAAGCTCAGAGATCTGCTGAGAGCTGCACTGTATTGAGTTGTGTTTGTAGAGAGGAGTTGGGGTTTTCCCATTCACTTCAATACAGTCAGAGTTGTATCACAGCGGCATCTGGTGGACGTTAGAGGAACTGCAACTCGACAAACTTCAGCTCTGACCTGTGTCCTACATAATGTGATCAATGTAACATCTAATGTATAATTCTATACATGTGAGGACAAAAACGGACAAAAACAGTTGTCATTTGCTTGCAGACCAAAGACTGATTGGTTGATAACTGGATCAATGAGACTGGATGAAAGTGATGCTTCAGGTCCAAACATGTAATTCAACTCAAAATGCAGCACGTTACAGTCTGTGCCCAGAGATCTGTCTGACAGGGAAAGAAATCCTCATATAAATGTTGTGAACGTAACACAAGCTCTGATGTGACGTTTTGACTTTGATAAAGTCGTAAAGAGCAGAGAAACTCAGAGCGCCTGCAGTCACTGGATGAGGGCAGAAAGACTCAAGCTCTCAGATGAAAAACCTTCTCTGAGTTTGTGTCTTTGTGGCATCATCAGCCTGAACTCTTAAATCCTCCCTGTTTGACTTCCAGCTGTGTCCTCAACACCGACTTCTCTATCAGGGTTTCTGAGACACAATCAGTGAGTTTCGCTGACGCTGACAGAAGAAGTTTACTCACCTTGGTTTGTTGTGCAGCTCAGCAGTGAGGTCAGAACTGAACAGAAACGACAGTGATGAGAATAATCCAAGAAAAACACCAGACCTTCCTTTTAATGGGAACTTGAAGGCAACACAGAACAAACACACTGCACATAAGAGCAGATACACAGAGAAGCCAGCTCCTCTGAGTTAGTGCATCTGTAAATCCTGTGACCTGGATGACTGAAACTCTTCTTAGATAACTTTTACAGTGTTTGACACTGCAGCTCGCACCAATAAACTCTGATGTTAACACTTTAACATACAAATCTTCTTCAGCTGTTGTCACTTCCTGCTCTTAAAGGTTGTATCAGAGTAAGTGAGAACATTTTCTGAACATATGAATCTTCTCTTCCTGTTTGCTCATCACATTTCTCTGTAATGTTAGTTACATCTTACTCTCTCTAGACTTTCCTTTATTGCTTGTTTTTCTCACACTGATCAATAAACTCTTCTGTCTTTGTAAGATGTTTTTATAAAATCTGAAGTTTCCCAGCTGATATGATCCTTTATTTCACCTCCATTCTTCTCCATCACAGCACACATGCTAAGAGTATAATTACTGAAATTTGGACAGAACAGATCGTACTTACAGATCGGCCATTGAAGAGATGTTCGTCCCATGGTACCACTTGGTGATGTGAGAGCTGTGTATTTTTTACTCAGAGCAGTTCAAACCACCATTTCCTCTGTGCACTTTATTGTCTGGTTTCCTCTTCTGCGGTTGGCAGGAAACTTACTTAAACTGTTAGTTTATAGTCGCAGAGATGAACATTGTTGAATATGCATGTGAAAGTGTCCTTGGGCAAGATACTAAACCCCAAATTGCTACCGAAGTCTGTGCCATCGGTGTGTGAATGATACGTTTCTTTCTGATTTCTATTTACCTTCTAATAAGAGTCAACAGCCATGCTAGCAGCTCCGTGGGGTTGTAGTTTAAACCTTTTCATTAATTGATCAAAAGAAAAATTGTACCATGTAAACGATTTAACTTGATTACTGTCTGGCTGCGTTCTTTCTGCACATGCCCTCTGTCGAGACATAAATATGTGTGGACGTACACTTCTCCACTTTCAAAAGAAGCATGCATTGTTATCAGAATCAGAAATACTTTACTGATCCCCGAGGGGAAACTATCATGCTGTTACTGTCACATGTTGTCAAGCAGGGAACACAGGGAATACAAGGGGGTTGGACCCAAACACAGGCACAGAGGCAGAGCTGGTAAAGCTCAATGATTTAATAAAAGGTTCCAAAAGCTTACAGGATTGTCAGGCGGGCGCAGGTCAAACCAGAAAAGCAATCTAAAAGGCAAACAAATCCAAAATGGGAAAGCAGTAAAACCAAAGTCCAACAACTCAGGCAGAAAGTCAACACGAAGAATGAATCTAATAAAACACTAGAAAGCACAGGGAAAGGGCTGGAACGCTTGACACAGAGGACGAAGATGAACTGACAAAGAACAAAGGAAGCACACAAACTAAATACACTCAGGTGAGGGGAGATAACGAGACACAGGTGAAACTAATCAGGGCAGGGCAAACAACAAAACTGGCGGGAAAAGCAAATAAAGACAGGAAACTAAACAAGACACATGAGGCAAAACACTTACAAAATAAAACAGGAAATACTAAACTACTAACCTCAAATGATAACAGTTACTTGATTAAGAGCAACACGATAATGGCAAATACTGCGCTGATCAGAGGATAGATATCCATCTTCAGGGAGCTGATCAAAGACATGCCAGGAGGCCTTTGAGGAAGACGGATGCATGAGTATTCTTCCCTTTTGCGCATGTCACACAGCTGTTCCAATTAAATGTGTCGGCGCATGTAAACATGTAGGACAATTATATTATTACATTATATACAATGCTGATGTTAGCAGGTATAATGTTTACCATGTTCACTAGTTTAACGTGTTAGTATGCTAGCATTAGCTAATTAGCGGTAAACACAAAGTGCAGCTGAGGCTGATGGGAACGTCATCAGCTCTGCAGGTATTTGGTCAGAAACCAAAGTGTTGGACACGTTAACGTGTCGACCTGATGGTGGCGCTAGATGGAAAGTCAGAGGATCAGCAGAGTTATTACAGTTCATCCTGAGGGAAACATGAATGTCACATTTCATCACAATCCATCCAACAGTTGTGGAGATATTTCAGTCTGGAACAAAGTGGAGGACATCGCCATCCTAAAAACGACCTTCTCCACTCAACACTTCAATCAATCAGTCAATGTCTTTATCACAACATTTGTCGCCACATCATTCTCTCAGCTACTTTGGTAGTTGCATGCTTCAGGCATCTTTGTCTTGTTATCCTGAGAACTCTTCCTTGTGTTCATTTCTAGTTGTTGACTTACTGTCTTTTCTCCATGTGCCCCAGGATCGCCCCACATCTGCCTGCCTGTTATCCCTACTCCTCTCCAGCCAGCCACGCTCCGCCATCTCCCATCTCCCATCAGTCCTCTGCCCTTGCCAGCCATCATCTTCTCTCCACTTCACCTCCATTCCCCGGTACCGTGCAATAAACCTTCATAACCTCACCTGTGTCCTGCTTTTGGGTCCAACATGCTTAACATTGCAACAGAGGATATATTTATTAATAGGCATATAAAATATATTTTTTCTTAATGAGTGAATAGGTATTTAACACTTCTTGACATTTTAGGTCAATAAACAAACAACCAAATAAATAAATACATGTAAATAAAGGATTCAATGCAACCACAAGGGGGCACAAGCCAGTGTCTTCGTGTGCCAGTCCCAAGTCTGGATAAATGCAGAGGGTTGTGTCAGGAAGGGCATCCGACGCAAAACACGTGCCAAATAAAAAATGCGAATCGTGAAGATGTAAATAAAGGATTCAGTATTTACCAACTGTCATTTTATTCTGCAGATGATTTGAAACAGCATTTAGAAAAAATAAATCTTCTTAACACCACTGCTGTAAATAATGAATAATACATAACTGGAGAGTATTTGTGTGAAACTGGACGACTGCAAAGCTGCTCGCTTCTATTAAAACAAGTTCACACATTTCAGTACAAACAGACAAACACATCACCATCAGCTAAATCTGACTACAAGTGAGAAACCACCAGCTTCAGAACACAGTTTACTGGAATCAAAAGGAGGAAGCTGCTGCTGTTTGATATGCAGGATGAAAAAAAATACAAATGTATTAATTGTATTAAAGGTCAGTTTGAGATGCAGAAAACGCAGAACACAACAAGTATCTTTGGTCTGCTGAGTCCGTCTCCTCTCTTATATCCTACGTCAAATCTCACTTTGAGGCAGGATACACATTCCTATTCTTTGTTTTCTTTTTTAACTCTGATCTCTGATGTCTTCTTAAAGTATAAGTCTGGTTACAGTCTATATTTTCATTCTTGAAATTAATTCCCATGTTTATTCCCATGGTCACATCATATGTTAAAATGACGTCTCCCTCATAAACAGGCAGAATACCGAGTTATAACCGACCAGTGTGATGTGTGGTTATTCTGTAGCAGCCAAGGTAAACACAAGAGACATCAGTGTGTAATGGAACTGGGCAACAGATTCTGTCATTTTTGATAGTGATTTCCTTGCATCTACAGGCTGAGGAGTGCTTAATGAAAATAGTTTATTTACATTTTAGCGTTATTCTGTTGTTGAGAAAATAATCAGATTGGAGTGACGTTGCTCCAGAAACATCGTCGTGGTTCTGAGACACCTATTCTCAGTACATAGTCACATTTTCAATGAAAATACCAACAACACACTTTGTGCTGCTTCATCTGAATGAAACTCCCACCTGTTTGTTCCTCCCAACTTTGCACCATGCGCTCTGCGCTGGGCACATAGACAGGGGTATCATAGTTTAGCGTGTTAGCATGCTAACATTTGCTAATTAGCAGTAGACACAAAGTACAGCTGAGGCTGATGGGAATGTCGATATTTTGCAGGTATTTCTTAAAAAAACAGAACAGATTGGACACAGAAAAGTTTTGACCTGATGGTGGCTCTAAAAGTCAGAGGATATCCAAAGTTATTACAGTTCATCCTGAGGGGAACATGAATGATGAAGCACAGTTCATTACAATCCGTCCAACAGCTGTTGAGATATTTCAGTCTGGAACAAAGTGGACCAATGAACCCACATAGACACTCAAAGAGAGCGTGACTAAAACTACTACAGGGGCAGACATCCAGTCTGAACGTATTTAAACAATATCTGAACTATATGGAGGCTGTTATGTCACTTTCTTGCTGGTGTCCTATCAGATAATTCAAAGTTGGTAAATGTCATGTTGACATGCCATGACAGGCTTTTCACAATGAGACAATTTTCTAAGATACTTTTATGAAACACCTCTAAGAATCTGAAGAGCTATCAGCTTTCATGTGGACCAAAAACATGTTGACAGCTATGTACAATGCATTTTTTATCATGAATCAAGTTTAGCTGAGTCAGTCTCTCTCTGAGTGATCAGGCTTCACTAAACCTGACAGAGTTCATCCTGATAACTGCTCTCACACAGCGGCTTACAGTATAAGATTAGAAGAGTTTAAAGTGAGTCTGAGATTCAAAAAGTCAAACTAGAACATGTGGAGTTCCACAGGGAAGTGTTCTGGGTCCTCTGCTGTTTGTCTATGAAGACTCAAATGTTTTAGCTTCATTTAATAACAAGAACACCATGAACATATTGGATCATCTCAGAAGTGATGCTCTGTGGTGACAGCAGTGACGACATCATCATAGTCATCATCCAATCCGGCCTCAGCCTGGGTGGGCAGGGTCATCACCATGGAGACGAGCAGGTCATTTCCTGCAGTCAGAGCAGGTTAGAAATAAAATATAGATCATATATTAACTTCTGTTAGAGACAACTGTCAATCATCAACACCAGAGTGATAGAAGAGACTGACTGATTGATTGATTGATGATGAGTGTCTGAAAGGTCACTGAATGATTCAGAGTGTTACCTGTGGGCCTGTGTCGATATAAAGACACCATGAGGACAGTGGAGATGCAGTACGGACAGAACACCACCAGGTGGCAGACCAGTCTGAACACAAGCTGGGGGGGGACTGAGGAATGGGGCAGGGCTGTAGAGGCAGGGGGCGGGGCTGTATAGACAGGGGGCGGGGCTGTAGATGTGGGGGCGGCTGTGGTTGTCGGTTTACCTGTAGAGAGAATACCACCTGGTCAGGTGAATCTCTGGATGAAATAAGTCCTGAAATCAAAGGGAACCTCCTCACCTGTGACAGAGATCCAGCTGGGTGGAGACTCTCCATGACGGCTGCTGTTACACTTGTAGAGGCCTTCATCAGACTTGGAAACATGGTGGATGGTCATGTGACCTGTAGGCTCAGTGCTGATGAGGGAGCCATCTTTATAGAAAGCAGCTGTGCGGTCGGAGGGAGGGGTCTTTGGTTTACAGTGCAGAGTGACATCATGTCCCTCCATCACAGGGAGGACAGGACTCTGCAGGATCACTGGTCCACCTCAACACAGAGACAAACTACAGCATTTCATCCATTTACACACAGCTTCATCAATACTAACTCCACAGTCTGAGCTTACCAGTGACAGTGATGCTGATGGTGTTACTGGTTGCTCCCTCTCTGGACTCACACCAGTAAACTCCACTGTCCGATGGGAGGACGTGGCTGATCTTACAGGAAGAACCAGCAGGTTTTCCCCAGCGATCTCCACACTGAGACATCCGTCCTTCAGTTGTGTTCCTCCTCAGCGTCCATCCTGCAGAGCTGTCGTCCTCACAGCTCAGAGAGACAGACTCTTCTTCAAACAGCTGAGAGCTGCTGGGACTCACAGTCAGACGAGCTGAGGAAGATTTATTGTATTTTGAGCAAAACTAAAAGACAGCTTCAAGTTTAAAACATCATCTGTGTTTAAGTTGAACATTAGTTTCTGAACTTGTTTCCAAAGAATAAAAAGCTGATGGAGTTTTTACAGTTTTTCATTTCAGTGTTTTATTTGCAGCAGCTGGATTACAGCTCAGACGCCCGCTAACTTCTGTCTCGGGGGTTCGTAGGAAGTTCACCAACCTCGGGTGGCTGTGCAGCACAGTATGGTGGCCGGCCCTGAAGGGAAGTGAGACTCAGATTGGTTTCAGGTTTTATTCTTAACACGACAAGAAAACTCACAGAAATACAAACAGTATCTTCCAACTTTAAGATGAAGGCATCGTGTGTTTGTGGAAACTAAATATCTCACCTGCATCATGTTCAATACGGTTTCTGTGGTGCTTCATGTACCAAATGCTAGTCTAAGTTCACACATTTACCTAAGATATACACTGTAAAATGAACTGTTCCTGCAGGCTCGTTGTGATCTGACGAAACATCTGTCTCCATCCAGCTGCTTCTTTATGAGTCATACATCATCAGACCCACAACGTACAGTATCAAAGGCAGAAGCATGAATAATTAGATATAATACCATTTAAAAAGTTTTAGTGTCATTTCTTCGTAGTCCTCAGGACGAAGACAAAGAGCAGAAGAAGAAGTTAAGCTGCTCCCAGTCGGCGTGTGATAAAGAAAGAGCTCATTATGTAACTGTAGGATTATTTCGTGACTAAGTTTCCTGAGAGAATCTGATCCCGAGCAGAGGATGTTGTCGCCCCCCCTCTGCCTGTGTTGCTACGGCAGCCTCTCTGCGCTGTGTTCATACAGCCGGTCCGGCCGAGCGTGCACGAGAGTGCACGAGAGTCCGTCCTGTGAAACTGTCCGTCTG
This sequence comes from Siniperca chuatsi, assembly GCF_020085105.1. Lineage (NCBI taxonomy): Eukaryota > Metazoa > Chordata > Actinopteri > Centrarchiformes > Sinipercidae > Siniperca > Siniperca chuatsi. The sequence goes on from NC_058063.1 coordinate 23,958,585, forward strand.
CGAGGAGAGCTGCTCTTTTCGTATCTAACGCGGTGAATGAAGGCTTTATTTCGACCAAACCAGACTTGTTGGTTGTTGGAGCAGTGGAAAGACTAACAAAGACTTTTATTTTGTTTCTGTAGAGTTTGAATGAAGTGTGTTTAATGATGATCTGAGAGGTAAAATTACTGTTTTTCTCAATAGAGTCTGGTGCGCCGTAGCGGCCATTTGTTAAGGTCTGAGATGCTGCTGCTCTAGTGCGAAGTGTGAATATCACTTACAGCTCCTTTAATAAATAATCACATTTATCAATGAACGTTTCATTTTAAACCACAAAATATGAACATTTTACCAACGACATGCTGCACATTTATGATTTGATGACAGAGCTGGAAGATGTTATTCATATGATGTTTTAATCTGAGATCAGACATCAGATTTTGTTATCAGAATATCACGGCCCAGTTGAGATGTTGCTCTTAAAGGCTGCATATTGTTTTTCTAAACATATGAAACTGTTAAACTACAGGTTTCTCTTCCTGTTTTTATCAGTTATGTTTGTTTTATCTTGTCTTTATAACTTCTTGTTTTCTTCATGCTGATGAATAATCTTCCTGATGAGACCTTTCTATCATATACTCACAGCAGATTCAGACAGAACAGATTGTACTTACAGAGCAGCCACTGTACAGATGTTTGTCCCATTGCACCACTGAAGGAAATGAGCTCAACATGTCTCCACCGAGCTGTCAGTCTCTAGACCCGCCCACTTCCTGTTTATGGTTTTCTGCTGCGTCACTTAGCTCAGTTTATTAGACACAGATGAACCATGAGAGGTGAGATGAGATGAACTGACCCTCCGCTAAGCCCCGCCCCCCCTTAGTTACTGTCGCTTGGGTAGCAGATTTTCCGCCAGTAAGTTTTGAAACAGAAGCAGCTTCTGTTCTTTAGCTGGTGACGTTTGTTTAGCGTCATCAGACCGCTGTGACCATTTTACTTCAAGTGTGCCCTGAAATCAGCTGTTGATCAGATCGGAATGATCTTTATCGTCACTATACTCAGGTACAATGTCGCAGCGCTTCTCTCGATGTAGTGAAAATAAAACTGTAAAGCTGGACCTGCTTCAGCTTCCTGAGGAAGAAGAGTCTTTGTCGGGCCTTTTTAAACCAGGTGTGAGTCCACGTCAGCGGTTTTGACACATTGACTCCAAGGAGCTTTCCTCCATGTATGTGGAGGTGGAGTCTCTCCTTTGTCCTCCTGAAGTCAGTAAGCATCTCCTTTGCAGGTTGGTGTCCCTACACCACTCAGCCAGATGTTCCAGCCTGTCGGCCGCCTCCTGGTCATCTGAAAGCCCAGCTGCTGTGTGGTGGGGTCGTCTGCGAATTTATTTATGGAGTTGGAGGTGTGGATGGAGAGCACGGGGCTCGGCCCGCTGCCCTGTGGGGTTCCTGTGTTTATGATGGAGGAGGAGGTGTAGTTGCCTTGACCTGTGCCTGAAATGCGCGACGACAACAACGTCTCTCTCTCAACGCAGATACGACCGAGGAGACGACGTGAGGAAGAGTTGGAGGTGGTCAGCGGCTTTAAAGTACAACAGCAGCTGTACTTTCTAAGGAGACTGACTCGGCATTTTATTTCTTTTTCACTTTTTATACCAAGTTAAACAGCTTTCAGAGTGGAAGGAAGCACTTCATTGTAAAGGGAACCTTGTTTTAAGACTTGACTCTGTGGCTTCAACGGGGCTGTACCCAACTCAGAGTTCTGTCAGTCGAATCACATTTGGCTGTTCGACTGTTCGCTAAATCACTAAATCAGCCTACACGAGTCTCACGTTTCAGCCTACCTCACGTTTTAATGCCGTTCTTCATCATCTTTGAGCCCTGTCTCCGAGAAATTGCGTTTATGTGCAACAAATTTGCAACAGCATACGTTTTGAGGGAAACGTGATGCCGACCAAATCACATTTTCTATTAACATAATGAGGAAATGTTAATTAACGTCTCTGGCGAGTCGCACAAAACGTTGAGAAACATCAGATTTCCACAGAGACTGTTTGTAAAATGTACAGCCGTCATGCTGTTGCTCCTGCATTGCTCTGTTTACACATAAAAACACAAAAGTGCAGAGATTCGACTGACAAAATGCGAGTCGACTCGACATCTTCTCGAGCGATGACGCGAATCATAGAACCGTCACAGAAATGTAGTCAAAAGTATTAGTGTTTCAAATGTAGTGGAATAAGTCAAGTAAAGTACAGATACTTCAAAAATGTACTGAAGGACAGTAATCAGTGTACTTCGTTACTTTCCACCCCTGCATTTCATTCATAGCCGGAGTGGAGACTTTGATCCCAGAACTCACCAGAAACTCCAGTTCTTTAGTCAGTTTCCTCCAGTTTCTGTTTCTTCTTGTCTCGCTGTTCATTCGTCACAGATAAAGCAGAATTTTTCATGTAAGCTGAAACATTTAAGACTTGAGCTGACGTATCTTCACCTCAGCTGGCGCCATCTTTAACAAATCTGCGTCTCTTTGCTTCGACTAGATTTGGCTTTGCTTTCAGTCTGAACAAACCTCAACAGATTCAAAACCAGAATCAGTGACAGAAAAAAACAGAATATAGATGTAAAATACAGATTATTTAATGAAACTACACAAAGGAGGAAAATACACAATAATAAACAGAATATATATGAAGCAGAAAAAACTAATGTTTTATCTGTTAGAAATTATTCAAAACACAAGGCTCAGGTACCGCCTCGTGTTGGAGCTTTTGACCATATCCCATGACCTTCTTAAGCAGATCCAGCTTCCTCAGTTGTGATCACATGACGCTAGTCCAGCACAGTCACATGATAACAGGTGGTTGTATTGAGGGGGAGATGCTCTCTGGTGTCAGATGTGAATGTCCTCCTCGATCTTTCTCCAGCCGTCGACTCGCGGACGGATTATTGATCGGGTCTACTGAGCACAGGCCCAGGAAGTAGAGGTGTCAGGTAAGACGGTGTAGTCCCTCATTCGTCCAGGAGTGTTCTATCGTAGAAAAGGTTTCAGTCGTAGTCATCTGGACACTGTTTTCAGAATCAAATTTGATTCTGAAAACAGTGTCCAGATGACTACGACTGAAACCTTTTCTACGATAGGTGTCAGGTAAGCAAGTATTATGTAAGGCTTCTGTTGTTTGGAGTGATTTTAAGATTTAATTTGTTCTTCACTTTATCCTGTAGTGGCAGCCTTCATGAAAACAAGTTATCAGCAAATAAATGTTTGAGTTGAATGTGCAATATTTAGACATTTTGTGTAACATTTATCTTCACAGAAAGGTCATGTTATTTCCTTATTGGAATTTATTTATTATTACTTTATTTATTTAACTCAACACAGTCGCAGCTTTTGTGATAATTGTTATATGATCTATGCCAATTTTTAAAAAATATAATAAATACATGTTGGAAGCAATCCATATCTAAGTTCTCATCTTTGCATTAGAATATAAAGCAGTTCATATTGTGATGGTATCTCATGAGGTAATGCTCCATCACACTGAAGCTTGACTTTAGAAGATTATATCGCAAATCAAATCGCAATATCTGTCAGATAAATTGCAATTAGATATTTTCCCCAAATCTTTCAGCCCTAACGACCAGAAACACCCCAGTGGGACTCGCTTACATGGCCGGACTGTCAGAACATCCAGCCAGAGTCTTCAGGTCACCGAGTGTCAACACTTACCACAAACCATTCAGCACCTTAAGAGCTCTGCTGGTTCACCCTAAAGACAGGACCCCCCCTGAGAGGAAGACTGAAGTGGTGTGTGGCATCACATGTCTGCCTGTGAACACCAGACCTGAACCCTCACAGCATCCACTGGGAAGAGGTCAAAGGTCGGCGACCAGGAGTCAGTGGACGGCTGGAGAAAGATCGAGGAGGACATTGGGATACGGTTAAAAGCAGAGCCGAAACAATTGATCGATTGAGACAAAATATTTAGCAATTATTTTGATTATCCATTCATTTTTTTAAATAATTTTTTAAAGTAAAAACAGTAACCATGTTGTGGTTCCAGCTTTGCGGTTATGAATATTTGCTTCTTTTCTTTGTCTCGTGTGATAAAAAACTGAATATTTTTAAGGTGTGAAGTTTTGGTCAGACAAAACAAGCAATTTGATGATTAAAAGTCATAACATTGTAACATGTAGGAGGAGCTGTTGGCAGAAATAGAATATAATATTTATAACTATGTTTTCATTAGTGTTTAATCACCTGAAAATAAGAACCGTTGTGTTTTCGTTTCCTTAGAATCAGCCCTTTATATCTACAGAGTTTCGTGGTCACCGTAGTTTCTCCTACAACATTGGAAGGGGAGGGTGAGGCAAGTGGTATTCAGTTGGTTGCAATCTGCAATTTCACCGCTAGATGCCACTAAATCCTGCTCCTTTAATGGATAATAAGAAAAGACTCCTTCATTGCAGCGCTGTTCGTTGTTGAGTGCTCGCAGTTGAACATGAAGTTTAGAATATTTTCTTACAGGAATCAAAGTAAATTTTAAGTCGAATAAAAACTAGAATAGATGAATGAAGAGATGGTTCAACAAAATATTCAATTCTTTTAATTAATCAAAATAGCAATTTTTTAAAATCCAAGTGGATCAGGAATCATTACAACAGACTGAATCAGTTGAAACACTTCTTCCAGGCCCCTCCCTCCAGCAGAGGGGTGAGGGTGGGTTTATATAACAACACAGCTATCAGGGCATGGGGAGGAGGCAGGAGGAAACAGCTAGCGTGGCTCTGAAAAATGTTCAAAACGATGCAGCGTGAAGGCGTTGGTGGGCTTTAAGGGTACTCCCCTGAGTAAACATTTTCCCACATTGGTCACACCAGTACGGTTTCTCTCCAGTGTGAACACGTCGGTGCATATTTAGAGAAGTTGATCTAGTGAAAGTTTTCTGACACTGGTCACACCTGTACGGTTTTTCTCCAGTGTGAACACGTTGGTGCTTTTTGAGATCATCTGCTCGAGAGAAAGCTTTCTCACATCGGTCACAGCTGTGTAGTTTCACTCCAGTGTGACAGAGCTGGTGTTTTTTTAAGGTACTCGACTGCGTGAAAGATTTCCCACACTGGTCACAGCTGTGTGGTTTCTCTCCGGTGTGAATGCGTTGATGGATTTTTAGGGCACCTAATTGCGTGAAACCCACCCCACATTCATCACACCAGTACGGTTTCTCTCCAGTGTGAACACGTCGGTGGATTTTCAGTTCACCCGATGTCGTGAAAACTTTCTTACACTGGTCACACCCGTATGGTTTCTCTCCAGTGTGAACACGTCTGTGCATTTTTAGGTGACTTGATGTCATGAAAACTTTCTCACATTGGTCACAACTGTACGGTTTCTCTCCACTGTGAACACGTTGGTGAACTTTTAGGTTACCTAATGTTTTGAAAGCTTTCTCACATTGGTCACAGCTGTACGGTTTCTCTCCAGTGTGAACGCGTTGGTGCTTTTTTAGGTCAGGTGATGTTGTGAAAGCTCTCTCACATTGGTCACAGTTGTATGGTTTCTCTCCAGTGTGAACACGTCGGTGGTTGCTGAACTGACTTGCTTGCCTGAAAGTTTTCCCACACTGCTCACACCAGTATGGTTTCTCTCCAGTGTGAATACGTCGGTGGTTGCTCAACTGATTTGCTTGTCTGAAAGTTTTCCCACACTGGTCACAACTGTATGGTTTCTCTCCAGTGTGAATACGTTGGTGGGTTTTTAGGTGCGCTGATGTACTGAAAGCTTTCTCACATTGCTCACAGCTGTACGGTTTCTCTCCAGTGTGAAGTCTCTGGTGGGATTTTAAGTTACTTGAGTGCATGAAAGCTTTCCCACATTGCTCACAGCTGTATGGTTTCTCTCCAGTGTGAATACGCTGGTGGGATTTTAAGTTACATGAGTGCATGAAACCTTTCCCACATTGCTCACAGCTGTACGGTTTCTCTCCAGTGTGAAGTCTCTGATGAATCTTTAAATATTTCGATGTTGTGAAGGATTCCTCACAGTGCTGACAGCTGTGACGTTTGAGTCCATCGCTTCTTCTCCGTTTCTATAGCAACAGACATACAGAGAGAAAGAGAGTGAGATGTCATGGCGGAGCGAGCTATCTAGAGACATAAATGACATTTAGAGCATGTCGGTGGAACATAATCCACAATGTTCAAGTTTGACTGATGCATCTGTGACAGCCAACCACATCACTAAACAAATACTGCCATCTGCTGGTAACCTGTCACAACACATCGAGCCTGGTGCAAGAAATCTTGGTGTCCTGTTTGATAGCAGTTTATGTTTTGAGTAACATATCACTGAGCTCGTCCAATCATGTTTTTATCACCTTAAATATTGCAAAAATACGATCTATTTCAAATCTTAGTGATGCAGAAACTGTTGTTCATGCTTTTATCTCCTCACGCCTCGATTACTGTAACAGCCTGTTCACTCGTCTTCATCTAAAAACTCTGACAGACCGCAGACTGTACAGGACTCAGCTGCTCGGCTGTAAACCAGGACCAGGTGCGACCACGTCACACCTGTTTTAGCCTCTTTACACTGGCTCCCTGTTGGTTTCAGGATCGACTTTAAGATCTTGTTGATTACTTTTAAGGCTCTTCGTGGCTCCAGACTGTATCTTAGACCTTGTAATCCCTTATGAACCTTCACGTAGTCTGAGATCTTCGGGCAGGGGTCTCCTGTCTGATCCAGAGTCCAGGATGGAAACTAAGGGGGACAGAGCTTTGGCCATCAGGGCCCCGAGGCTCTGGAACAACCTGCCCGAAGACATCAGCTTATTATCATCATCATCATCATTATTATGGGACTATGGTACAGTTTATTGCTAAAATAACTTAAATGTGTTTAAAATAGACCCATATATATATATATATTATTATATTGTGTCTTAAATAGTGAATAAAATGCTAATTTCATTGTACTACTTGTTACGTGTCAGTACGATATTCAAACAGGTGGCGCATAACGCTTGGGAGGAACCTAAAAGCCCTCAGAGGCACTGCAGAATAAATCCTGCAGTCGAGCTGAACGCAAGCTCAAGTTTTCTGTGTGTTTGTTTCTAAATGCAGCTGCAGGAACACACCACCAGGCCGGGGGGGGCAACATAAACAAAACCTCCTGTAGAGTGGTGGGGCAGAGCGTGGTGCACTCGACTTCACGGCCTTGGACTTATCAAAATGTGTTTTATATCCGGAAAACACCCTAAATTCATTAATAACACCAAGGACTGAGGCACTAGATATTTCTGTCATCATTATTACAAACGCTACAGTGACAAAGACGCCGGTCACATGACTGTTCAGTCAAACCGCACATGAACTTTAAACCTGCAGTAACAAAGAAACAAGTCGTGAACACAGCAGCAGCATGTCGCCACCCTTTGCAGTGGCAGCAGACAGTGTTGGACACCCGGGTCCTGATGATGATGAAGATGCATTTAGGGCAACCGAGCGACACGTCGAGTTTTTGGTTCTCGCCGCAACCTTTCCTGAAAGTTTCAAAAATAAAGACTTCGGCCTAGTGCAACTTGAGAAAATATCAAACTGTTACAAACAATGTCAATCAAGTCAGGAACACAGCCTCTGATTGGATGACAGACTCGGCGTGTCAGTGGAGAAATGGATGAATAATCACAGAAGACGTTCAGTGTTGGATTTATCGACCGAGACGCTGCAGTTCCATCACGGTATCGCCGGGTGGTGCGACCTGCTGAAATCCTCATTAGGACAAACAAACAACAGGCGGAGCTGAACGAGTGGTTGGTGACGATTAGCTGCAGCTATCGATTACTAATCCAGTGTTCTACCGATTATTCCGTCGAGTAATCGGATAAGAAAAACTTTTGCTTTATAAAGAGCGATAGTAAATATGCGAGAGAGAAGACAGGGCTCTTAAAATGAACAACTAACTGGTTTCCTCTTTAGAAAAATCGACATTTTTATCGCTTTAAATTACAAACAATAATTAATAATATTATCTGTCAGAACTGAACCCTTTCAGTGCCTTGAAGTGTCGTATTACATTCTGGGTTTTAAAGAAAATGTTCTGAAACGCAAAAACAAACAGCTTTAAAAAGTTTATATACTAAAGTTTCAGCCGGACGTTCACTGTCTTCTTCGTGGCTTCTGTAGTAAATCATTTCAGTCGATCATTTTTAGTAATCGAGTTCCTCGAGGAATTGTTTCTGCTCTAACGAATTAATTTATTTCTATAATACTGTTTGTCTTTAAATGTAAAATCGAATGCTAAAGATACTGAATACCTGGCCAACAGAACGCAAGAATAACGTGTTAGACGCTGTAGATTTCACTGAGAGCAAACAGCAGGAACATCTGTGTACTTTTACTAACATGTGGTCGCACCACCTGACGTTAAAAATACTGTTAAACACGGAATTTAAACACTTTTTTAACAAAAAGACCTTTTTAGAAGCTGTACCTGTGTTTGGCCCAGTTACTGCGTGTAATCTGTGCCAGAGGTAATCCACACCTGAAGCAGCAGACACCTCCACCTGCTGGCCGCCTTCAGCAGCTGCAGAGAGATTCTACGCCCACGGCGGCGTTTCCTTTCCCTCTCGTCTGGTGATCGCAGACGGCTTCTCTAAACGGCCGCTGATCTTTCAGCTCCTCCTCCGACGTCGCGACAACAAACTAACGAAACCCTGCTGATCACGTTTCAGTTCAGGCAGCGTCTGAAGTCAACACCGCCCGGCGCCAGGTGCAGGTAGACTTTCCGGTCGGCGAGTAAATAAATCTCAGAAGAAGAAACCCGCCACCCTCAGCGTCCTGTAACAAACTGTGCTGAGAGTCTCTGCTGAGTTTGGGTGTCATTTATAGATCAAGACTTCTTGAGTTGCATTCAGGCTGATCGATTAACCGTTTGATCAATGAAATTATTTTGCCGCCTCTTTAAGTTTGTATTCAACATAAAACCTCGTTATCTTATCGAAACGTACTGAAATGAACGTATGTGCGACACAAAGCAGCTCGGCCGGCGATCAGAAGTCGCTCCGACTCTTAAACAGCGGCCGCCGTCAGCTGTTTACAGGACGGCGCTGATCTGTGCAACATCCTCCGTCTCATAATCACCTCAACAAGCTTCACTTGACAGTTCTGTTACTTATATTATCAGGTTTCATTAGACCGTACACGCGGATCAAGCTGGAAATCCGCCGTGTACTTCCTGTATCTGACCTGTGTTGTAGTTTCTGCTCAGTGCTTCTCCTCCTGTGTGGCTGCCTGACGGCGAGCTGCTGGAACGAACAGTTTCCCCTCAGGATCAATGAAGCGTTTCTGACTCTGATCACAGCTGAAAGCAGCTCGTTCCTGAAAGGTGGGTGGAAAGAAAAGGGTGGAGCAGCAGCCACCAGCACAGAGCGGGTGCAGTAAGTTCACACATCGTGGGGGTTTTAAAGTAATGACTGGCTGATTGACAAACATGTTGAGCTGATCTGAGAACAGCCTCACGGGTTCACAGCGTCCGCTCGGCCAATCTGCGGAGAACCGCCGTCAGCAACAGCTCGGATGCTGCTTCTGACAGATACAGGGGGCGGGCAGGTTGACGTGTCATCGCGTGGAGGAAGTGAGACTCTGAACAGCCGACCGGGTAACGCGGGCGGCGAAGGGAAGCGGGCGGCGCTCCAGAACTGCCCGCCTTTCGTCAGGCGGCTCTGCTGCTGCAGATTACCTGCAGCCAGTCAACCAGCGCACGCCGACATACACGAGGAAGAGGACGATCGACTGCCTCGGGGCAAAGCGCCGCCCTGCGGTGGGTTACCGGCCCGTAGGACGCACCTCTGACCCCGAGGAGGTTCCCGGGTCGGCTGGAGGAAAGCCACATCTGGAGACCCTCAGTGCCGAACCGGTCTCTCGGGTCTCAGGTCTCTTCCTGATCCACAGTGTATCTGGTGCTAGTCTGATGCGGTCTCCCCGCGTGCTTGCTGCTGGACGCTGAGCAGTAACGCTGGAGCGGACAGGTAAGGCGATGCTCTCTACAGGGAGACAGGAGCGCCCACCAGCGGCCGTTGCCTAGGTAACGGCCTCCTCCCGGACAGCGGAGACAGGTGAGGACACAGCCTGTCACCTGGCTCCCACACCTGGACACGGACTGTCAGGACAAATCTCCACGTGCTTCAGAACAAGACGCAGCTTGTCACGTGGCGCCATGTTGTTGTTATTATATATATTATATACAGTCAGCATGAAGCTACGTGTCGCGTGGAAACAGACCAAGCTAACGCCACGTTAGCTTCTTCCTAGCTTGTGGCACGAGCTGCTAGCTGTGTTCCTGCACGAGCTTCATTCAGCTGGTGACGGATTCCCAACAGCCAGCAGGTGTAGCAGCCGGAAGCTTTCAGGTGAAGTGTCTGTGCACGTGCCCGGTTCCCTGTCAGTGACGCAGCCGTTTGTATCGATAAGTCATGAACACTGACCTGAACATCGCTGCTGTCAGCGCGCGAGCCTGCTGTTTGTCTTCTGGGGACGTTGTCCCTCCGGTGCTCCGGTTTCTGGCTGTCCTCCTCCATTCCGCCCTGGTCCCGGTCCCGGTCCCGGTCGCTGAGATCCAGCAGGTCTCCGCTGTCACTCGGAGATCTTCAGGCTGAGCTCAGGAGCGCTGCTGGATCTCGCGGAGCATCGTGTTCTCGCGATATCACAGAGGCTCGCGGGATGATAGATGACGTCACTTCCTGTAGAAATGTAGGCAGCGCTGGATGTGGTGGAGAAGTGAACTGCTGAAACTCAGTAATCACATTTACAGAGTATCACTGCGCATGTTCACAACGTCAGAGGAAGCAGTTCTGATGGAAACTGGAAGTGAAGCTGTAACAAGAGTTTTTATTCACGATGTGTCGTCTTTAAAAGAGTCTCTGAGTGTCTGTGATCATCTGGAAGCTCTTTGAACCCTGAGACTCTGTAATTAAGCTTTCTCTGTTCTTGCTTTCATTTCTGTTCGATTGTTCGACCTGCTCTTCTTGAAATACTGAATGTTTAATAAGCCTGAATGGCTTTTAAAATAAATATTAATAAAATAAAAAAAGATGTAACAAGATGGTGAGCACGAGTAGAGCTGCTGGAAACAGCCGACAGACGGGAAACTTGTGTTTGTTCCGCGAAACACCACGACCCGACCCCAGCCACACCAGATTACTGAACCGTATTTATAACAGTAACTCAGCCAGCCACGCTGGTGCTGAACCACAGAGACTATAGATCATTAAAACCAGCAGCGCAGTGTCCCTGAGCCGAGCCCCCGGCGGCCCCCCCGGCGGCCCCCCCGGCGTGAAAGAGCCCCTGCACAGACAACCCAGTCTGCGCCTCCGTCTCACCTGGACGTTTCCTGACAGTGTCCAGGTTTGACGAAGGCGTTGGTGGTAAAGACACGAGTGAAACGTTTGTGTCAGGTTCGAAACACCCAGAACATTTAAATCACTCACAAGGAAAGAAAGACAGGCAGACAGACAGGCAGACAGACAGGCAGAGAGACAGAGAGACAGACAGACAGGCAGAGAGAGAGACAGGCAGACAGACAGAGAGAAAGACAGGCAGACAGACAGAGAGAGAGACAGGCAGACAGACAGAGAGAGAGACAGGCAGACAGACAGAGAGAGAGACAGGCAGAGAGACAGAGAGAGAGACAGGCAGACAGACAGGCAGAGAGAGAGAGAGACAGACAGAGACAGAAAGCATTATTTAGTTTTACTCACGAGGAGAGTAAGCATCGATGCATTCAGTTACATCTCCTACTCTCTGCAGCCGCCTCTCTTTAGTTTAGCAGAGTCCCTGTTACACAGCTGTCTCAGGCAGACAGACAGGCAGACAGACAGGCAGGCAGACAGGCAGAGAGACAGACAGAGAGACAGACAGATTAAAATGTAATGTTTGTTTATAGTTTATTCC
>NC_058063.1:23975511-23985511 GCF_020085105.1 Siniperca chuatsi
TCTGATGCCGTTCCTCAGACTTCAATATCTCATCAGGAACATTCAATTTATTCTCGAGTGTGAGTGTTACCTGTGCCTGCAGCGTCTCAGGAACCTCATGATCTTCCTCGCTGCCTGGTCCTGTTTCTTCGTCAAGAACGACCCCCTGATGGGCACAAAATCACCGTCAGCCGCTCACGATCAATCATCAGCATCTACTGGCAGTAATCAATATCTGCTTGCTGTGATGGAGATGTGTTATTTTAGTGAAAAGTAATTTAAAATCAGCATTTATCGAGTTTCAGGTCAGAGAGGTCGACCGAACTCCAGATCGCGTCTTTTACTGTAAACGGCTCAGATGTTAGCATGCTAACGTTAGCTTCGTCAGTTGGTTCAGTTAGCTAACAACAGCTACACCTGCAGTTAGTGGCTGTAAATAACAACTAGTCTCTACGTCAGAACTGGTTTGTGAGTTTTAATTTAGTGAGGATAAAACACTTACGTTAGCATGAGGCTAAGTTTGAACCTACACTAACAGCTGCTGCAACCGGCTCCAGAAGACAGGAGCTAGCCTCTAGTTAGCTGCTTCAAGTTAGCTTTTAAGTTTATATAACGGTGAAACAAAACATGTTACTTCAGTTTGTCGCACAACAACGCTGTGAGGAATAGAACCAGACTAAGGCTACATCCACACTACTACGTTTTCATTTTAAAACGCATAAGTTAGCTAGCGTCCACGCCGCTCTCGGCACTAATGACGTTGTTCCTGGGGGATGGCGAGAAAACTTTCGAATGTCCAGATGTGGAAGGAGCATCAAAACATCGAGTACAAAGCCCGAAGTGAAGGACTGTGTCGTCAGCTTTGAAGCGAGTTAGTACGGACGGAGATTATTTCTGAAATGGGGCTGAAACGCTCGTCTGGACGAAGATCGTTTTGAAACACCATTTTTAAATGAAAACGTAGTAGTTTGGATGTAGCCTAAGATTCTGCAGCCATGCTAGCAGCACTGTGAGTCTGTACTTACACGCAGCAGTGCTTTGAGCTAAATGCTAACATAAGCATGCTAACATGCTTCCAATGACAAAGCTGACATGCTGATGTTTAGCAGGTATAATCTTCACCATGTTAGTTTAGCATGTTAGCATGCTAACATTAGCTAATTAGCGGTAAACACAGAGTGCAGCTGAGGCTGATGGGAACCTCAGCAGCTCTGCAGGTATTCGGTCAGAAACCAAAGTGTTGGACACGTTAACATGTCGACCTGATGGTGGCGCTAGATGGAAAGTCAAGAGGATCAGCAGAGTCGGTAGGATTTATCCTCTGGAGACCGTGCCGATCTTTTCCACTACAGGAACTTATCGACCCGCAAGCTGGAGCTTCACACAACCTGAACCTGTAACGTTACGTTACGAAACGTTACGGATATACGCCACTGAAAAGGCGAAAACGACAGCGAGGCGAAGCTGAAGGCAACAAACTGTGAGTTGCAGTGTTGTAAAAAAATAGCTCAGTACTGGAAATGTTACGTGATTTTGAAAATACCAACGCTGCATCAAAGTTTCCTCACAGTGATGCGACAGTGAACACGTCCTGACTGAATTCAGTGGAACCACAAGCAGAACCAGAGACGAAGGACACACCTGCAGTTACCGTTCTGGTCCTGTAATGGGACAGGTCCATTACTGTGCCCAAATGAAAGGTAGGCCTTCCTGAATATTCACTGTGCCAACCCACGATATGATTTCTGGCTACGGGATCAGTGTATTGACAGGTGTATTACTATTGTATGCAGATGATGTGCTACTGTACTGATGAGTTACTCACTTGATCTTGGGGTTGTGGCTGGCGGCGCCTCTCGGAGCCTGTTTGAGCCTCTCGTACTCCTTGTAGCTGCGGTAGTACTGCTGGATGAGGACCGCCGCCCGCCGGCTCTGCTGGAAACGCTTCTGCTCGTAGTACGACCTGAACTTGGACTGGATCAAGATGGCCGCCTGGGTCATCTTCTTATAGAGAGCATACTGAGGGGACAGAGTCGCACTGTTAGTGCCCATGTACAGCCGGAGGACAAACGCAACACGAAACAACGTCAAGAGAAGAAGAACGCAGCAAGCTCGGGGGACCAATCAATCATCTGCTTACTGATATCAGCTCATATCAGCCCTCTGAATCAATCATATCTGTGACTCACCTGCGTACTGCTTATTTTCATTTTTGTTCAGCCAATTTAGACACCCAGTGTACACAACCTGGCCAAAAGTATGTGGACGCCCCAGTCCTGTCTTGGGCCCCTTAGGTCCAATGGAAAACCTCTAAGGAAAACTTAAAGAGGAACTCCACGCTAAATCCTTTTTCCCCACTGTAGTGTTAGCATTAGCAAGCCCGATAAGCGCTGCTGTACATACCCGAAGAACTTCTACAAAAACCAGACCCGGCATTTAATTGAGACCTGTGTTTGTTTGTCAAAACGTGGAGCCACACCCGGCCACTAAAAGGGACTCGACGTTTAATTGGGGCTTGGCTTTTAATTTAAGTTTTACGATGGTAATAAAAAGAAGAAGAAAACCTCTCACTGTGTCGGTGTGGCCGGGAATTTAAACCCAGAATAAACTGATGTTAGCAGCCTTAAATCTGATGTTAGCAGCCTTAAATCTGATGTTAGCAGCCTTAAATCTGATGTTAGCAGCCTTAAATCTGTTACACTAGCTGGAGGACACGCCGCGCCCTCACACGCCACGCGTGGAAAACATATTACCACACACTACGACCTCAACAATAAACATAAAGTTTAGTGTAGACAGAAAACGAAAATGTACAAGCTTCGTAGAAGTGAAATTCATAGCAGAGCTGTGCTTTTGGATTGCATTGAGTGTACGAGGGCAATGTTCTGCTGTCCACATACTTTTGGCCATGTAGTGTATGAGATCAGACTGTGCCTAACAAAAACATATACGAGTCCTTTAGAGAATGTAATATTAATTAACAGGGATGAATTATTAACTGCTCTATGAAAGTAAGTGAGCGGCAGGATTCACATCACAGGAAACACATCACTACATCTACTGGTCAGCCATATTACCTTCAGAGCTATCCATGTTAGCTAGCCAGAGAGAGAGAGAGACACGGTAAAGAGACACAGCAGGTTAGTTCGGTGTTAGTGAAGCTGGAGGACAAACAGTACGATCCAACACACACACACACACACACACACACACACCTGTTTGTACTTCCTGTAGCATCTCTGTATGACGGCTGCAGCCATGTCCTGCTGCTCCTTTAACCTCCGACCCTACAGAGAGACAGACCAACATCAGCTAAAGCATCGACTTTCTACGTACAAACATAAATATTAACCAGCGCTCTTTGGCCTCCGGGGGGCAGCGTGACATCCACGATAAATTCTGGGACTAAACTTCGGAACTTAAGTCACGGAAATAACGTGAAACTTAGCGGCGTCAGCAGTCAGTACCGCTCCAGTGACCGGTAGCAACATTTATGTTACGTATTTTAATAAATTACGAACCGATACGCCGGCAGGACAGTAGAACGAGCCTCCACACACACAGAGCGCAGTCCGTAAACAGCAGGGAGGCGGTGGAGAGCACTACGCTCGTTACTGTAACCGCAAAAAAAAGCTTATACTAGCCAATACGTCATCACTACACCTGTTCAACAAGCATAAACATGTGAACGCGTCCGCAGTCTCATGTGTTTCACACACGCGCAGCGAGCTAGCTCGGCTAATAGCGATTTGCTACAAGCTCAAACGAAGCCGTCTGGTCGGGCTGTTTCTTAGCTCGTCACGAAGCTTAAAATTTGGCAAATTCTCGTAAACTTCCCGAGACAAAACAGCCGCTCCCCCCTCCGCCAGGTAACGTACCTGCAGAGTCGCAGCAGCAGCAGAGGGAGGAGGACTGACTGATGCTGACGGATGTCTTCTTTCTTTCTAAACTTCACTCAGTGTTTTGATGTCAGAGGGTGTGGCTTAAAGGCGTGCGTACCTTGTATCTCCTGAAGGCGTTCTGGATGATCCTGGCGGCCTCGTACAGCTCCCTCTGCTCTCCGTCTGTCAGCGTCAGCAAGGCAAAGTCTCTCTCCATCTTTCCATTGGCCGAGGCGTTCAGGAACTCCGCCCACGCCGCAGAGGAGGGGGGGCGGAGCCTCTGGAGGGCCAGGGCACTGAGGGGCGAGGGGGGGCACACCCGCCTGCAAGTGCGCACACACACATACATCCATCCATACCTGTGTTCTTACCCATAATGCACAAGTGAAAGTGGTTACACTTGATGTAACGATCTCAGTGCAGCGCATCCTTTAGGCGGGGCTTACCTGGGCGGGGAGTGTGTGTGGGCGTCAACCGTGTCCAGGTAGTTGGCCAGCCAGGTGTCCTGTATGGCCGGGTTGTCCCGCCTCTCTCTGAGTGGTGACTCTGCCCCCCTGGGGAAGTCCTCCTGTTTGATTCGCTCCGGGGTCGCCTCAATGATTTGCTCTGCCAGTGTTGCCATGTCAACCTGTTGTGCGGGGAGGGTAACCATAGCAACAGGAAGTCAAGACGTCTGTGGTTACTGAAAGTGTGTGTGTGTGTGTGTGTGTGTGTGGTCTAGAAAACCCAAAAAGACTCTGGGTCTAACCTCGGGGACTCACCTCCTCCTCCAGGTACTCCTCCTCGCCTTCGTTCTCGGCGTTCTCGCTGTAGCTCAGCAGCTGCTCCTCCAGCGTCGCTGCCGTGTGCGCCCGCCGCCCGCCCGCCGCGTGTGCGTGCGGGTAAGTATGCGCGTGGCCGGGGGAGGCGGGGCAGGCGCTCTCGTAGTCCATGAGGTAAAGAGGAGAGTCTCTGGAAGCGCCGGGGTTTAAACCTGATTGGACCGGACTGATTAGTGATAACGACGGGACACAGACCAGGAAGTCATTTCATTTGACAAACAGGAATGTTACCTGCGCTCAGCCCGGTGTTCGGCTCCTCCCCCCACATAGACACAGGAGGAAGGGAGGGGAGGGGAAGAGGGGAGGGGGAGGGAGGGGAGACGGGCAGCGAGGAAGAGGAGGAGGAAGGAGACGAGGGGGAGGAGGGGGAGGTGTCCATGGGGGCGGGGCCACTGGAGTAAGCGGAGCTTGGGGAAGGGGAGGAGGGGTCGCTGGGGGAGGGGAGGCTGCTGGAGGAGCTCAGACCTGAGGGGGAGAAGGGAGGCAGTCAGTCACATGACTTCACATGACAGGAGCTATGATCAGCAGCAGGTGTGCGTTACCTGTGTCGGGGCTGGTGGACAGGGGCGACGGGGGCAGCTGTGGCTGCGGCGTGGCCGGCGCGTGTGTGTCTGCTGGAGACGTGTGCGTGTCCCTGGGCGTCATGTGCGTGTGCGTGTGCAGCTCCTCCAGCGCCGTGGCGAGGCGGGTGTGTCCTCGAGAGCGGGCCACGGCGAGCGGCAGGCGTCCCAGCGAATCGGGGATCCCCAGAGCCGAACTGTTCCAGCCGTACAGGAGCTCTGCCGCCCTCTGGTGGCCCAAAGCGCACGCCCACATCTGGAACACACATACAAACACGCTCAACACGGGACGTTCGCTGGAAACACCTGAAAACATCAGAACTGTGGGGGGCAGCTACTAAACCGCAACCACAGAGAATCCTGCTCTCCGATTGGCCCGCTCAGGGACTCCTGAAACCTACGTAAGGACCAATCAAGGAGCTCTGGCGCCTGAGCTTTGGCGACCAGCAGTTTACCCTGAGCGTCCGATTTAAAATGGTGGTTCCACCGTTGACCTGAACTATGATTGAAGTGACACCTGGCCAATCAGAGCCCAGGGAATTGAAGTGTGTTTTACCAGCGGGGTGCAGGAGAAGTGGTCAATGTTGAGAGGGTCGACTTCCTGTTCCAAGTCCAAACTGTCGCTGTTAACACTCCTACAACAAAGACACAACGTCTGCAGTCAGAGTGTGTGTCAGGTGAGTGTGTAGCAGGTGAGTGTGTAGCAGGTGAGTGTGTAGCAGGTGGGTGTGTGGCAGGTGAGTGTGTGTGTACCTCCAGTGGATCAGAGTGTGTATCAGGTGAGTGTGTAGCAGGTGAGTGTGTAGCAGGTGAGTGTGTGGCAGGTGAGTGTGTGGCAGGTGAGTGTGTGGCAGGTGAGTGTGTAGCAGGTGAGTGTGTGTCAGGTGAGTGTGTAGCAGGTGAGTGTGTAGCAGGTGAGTGTGTGTGTACCTCCAGTGGATCAGAGTGTGTATCAGGTGAGTGTATCCCTGTGCAGCAGCCAGGTGGAGCAGTGTCATCCCACGGTGACGAACGGAGTGATGAAGCCTCTCTCCTCCTCCTCCTCCTCCCCATCGTCCTCCCTTCATCATGCGCTCACACACTCCCACAATCCTCCTCTCAAACCACTGAGAGGACTGATGGGCAGACAGGCAGACAGGTAGAGAGACAGGCAGACAGGTAGAGAGAGACAGGCAGAGAGAGAGACAGGCAGAGAGACAGAGAGACAGGCAGAGAGAGAGACAGGCAGACAGACAGACAGGTAGAGAGAGAGAGAGAGACAGGCAGACAGGTAGAGAGAGACAGGCAGAGAGAGAGAGAGACAGGCAGAGAGAGAGACAGGCAGAGAGAGAGACAGGCAGACAGGTAGAGAGAGACAGGCAGACAGGTAGAGAGAGACAGGCAGAGAGAGAGACAGGCAGAGAGAGAGAGACAGCACTTTAACACACCATCAGTAATAACAGTGATGTCACATTTCATTGCAGCCACAATATCAAAGTGGTGATTAATGTTCTGACAGAGTTAGCTGCAGAGGAGCTAACGTGTTTAACCTGGGCTAACTGGCTACCCACCTGGGCTAACTGGCTACCCACCTGGGCTAACTGGGCTAACTGGCTACCCACCTGGGCTAACTGGGCTAACTGGCTACCCACCTGGGCTAACTGGCTACCCACCTGGGCTAACTGGGCTAACTGGCTACCCACCTGGGCTAACTGGCTACCCAGCTGGGCTAACTGGCTACCCACCTGGGCTAACTGGGCTAACTGGCTACCCACCTGGGCTAACTGGCTACCCACCTGGGCTAACTGGGCTAACTGGCTACCCACCTGGGCTAACTGGCTACCCAGCTGGGCTAACTGGCTACCCACCTGGGCTAACTGGGCTAACTGGCTACCCACCTGGGCTAACTGGCTACCCAGCTGGGCTAACTGGCTACCCACCTGGGCTAACTGGGCTAACTGGCTACCCACCTGGGCTAACTGGCTACCCACCTGGGCTAACTGGCTACCCACCTGGGCTAACTTGGCTAAACCTCGGCAGGCTACACAAACAGGACGTACCTGGCTAACCCCGGCCTAATCCACTTAAACACAAGGCAACAGAACCAGTCATGTGACATTTTAGACCAATCAGACGCTCACAGAGGAGCTCACTGCGGCTGCAACTGATGCTGATTAATTACTGATTAACATTAATTATTGATTATCACAGAAAATCAGATTTAAGAAATGTTTTTGTAATTTCTGCTTTATGAACGGATCATGTCAGCGTTCTGTTTCAGGTGAAGTGTCTGCCCCCCAGCTGGTAGGAAACATTACAGTCATAACTCCCCCGCCCCCCCCTCCAGTTTTTCCCCTGTGACGCACTCGGGCGAGCGAGGCTATAAATGACTGCCGGCGGAGAGAGAGAGAGCAGCCTCCCTGTGATCCGACCTCAGAGTTTAAACCTGGAAACACTTCCTGTTGTACGCTGGCGCCAGACGCTAAGCGCCAGACGCTAAGCGCCAGACGCTAAGCCCCGTAACGCTCAGCTGCTAACGGCCCTGCGACCAGCGTCCGCTCACAGCGAGAGGCTTCGTTAAGCCGGTCTGGCTGTATTTCCTCCTAACAGCAGCTCTGACTCACTGCTCTGTGCTGCAGTACACTAATACTACTAATACTAATACTACTAACACTAATACTAATACTACTAATACTAATACTACTAATACTAATACTACTAACACTAATACTAATACTACTAATACTAATACTACTAATACTAATACTTTCTACTGCACACTTATCTCCCAGCTGTAGTTACTGGTTACACAGGTGTGTCCAGTTACCTTGGAGACCTGCAGTCAGGTGTTTTAAGTGATGTCACCAAACTACATGTACGAATATTAATGATGACAAGGTGAGTTAGCCCTGTCTCTCTGCCTGTCTGTCTGCGTCACACTGAGTCTATTTACCTGGAGGACTCGACCTGCGTTATCCCCGTGACATCAGAGCGGCGTGGCGTGTGCAGCTCTGCTGAGCAGAGGTCAGACTGCCGAGATGTTTCAAAGGGGTTTTCCACTCAGGTTCATTTCTTCTTCTTCAGCTGCTGATCAGCTGAGCGGCCGCCTTCCTGTAATCCGCCGGCCGCTCTCTTCGGTCCCGTTCGGTTACAGAGAAATACTTTGTTCCCGATAAAGACGACGACGCCTTTTGAATCTGCGCTCAGAAACGTTTTCAGATATTTCTATCATTAAAAACGTTTGTCCTCTTAAAACCAGAAGCGTTCTGTATCATTTGTATTAACCTGAAATTCTGATTAATAATAATTAGTATCGATCCAACCGCGCGGTCGCTGGCGGTCGTAGCGCGTGGCGCTGCTGAACGGTAACGTGTTACACCGACCGCTGTACATCAGTGAGGGTGGACTACATCTCACCTGCTCCTGGTCCTCAGGTAGGGGCGGGGGCGGGGGCGGGGCCAGCTGGCTGCCACGTTGCTGGTGATGATGATGGTGATGATGATGTTGCTGCTGCGGGTTGTTGTCGCGGGCGGCCATCTCTGCCATCCTGCGCTCCATCTGCTCCAGCCGCTCCAGGATGGACATCCTGAACTGATTATCTGCAGACAGAAAACACGCAGAGTGAGACCTCCTCTTCCTCCCGACGGACAGGCCTTCACTGTCGTCTTCCTCGCCTCTAAACATCATTATCGGCCTGTAAAACACCAGGAAACTGCGCCAACACCTGCGAACGCAGCTGGAGGTGAAACCCTCACCTTCTCCACTTTGAGAAGCCGGAACTGGAAATGTTTGCCAAAACGTATCAATAAAGTTTCCAAGCTAAACCACATGACCCTGTTCCAGTGTGCCTGTGACGGACAGCTGTTGCTGGCAGAGCAGCGCAGGTAAACAGCACGTCCGTCAAACTCCGCACACTCGCCGTCTCAGGTCTGACGACATCACTGTGACATCACCGGTGACGTAATGAAACTGCAGCAGCTTTAAACTGAGGACGAGCCGCCAACCGATCGGTGATCCGAACCTCCAGACGAACAAGAAACCTGCAACCAATCAGCTGCATGCCGAACCCTCAAACACTGATCTGATTGGCTAAAATAAACTCAGCAAGGTCAGCGTGTGTCGACAGCTCTAACCAGGAGGCCTCTCTTAAATAACTGTTTTAAGAGAGCCTCTTTAACACACACACACACACACACACCACACACACAAACACTCACACACACACACACACAGTCTCAAATGGAAACTATCTCGACTGACTTCAATCATCCGGCCGCCTGGCAGAGTCAGTGTGTGTGAAGGAAATAAAAGCAGACTCCCTAATATAGCCTGATACACTGTGACCTGTACACACACACACACACACACACACACACACACACACACACACACACACACGCACGCACACACACACACACACACGCAGTTATTTTGGAGATCAGCCTCTCGATGAATCTATTGGTGGTTCGGACAGCCAACGTTCAGGCGTAGAGATGATTTGTTAGATATCCAGCTTCCTCACATCACATCTGTCATCTGTCCGTTCAACCTCGCCGAGGCCGTCACAATCCAACAGCTGACTGCGTTCACAGAGGGCGTCCTGCGGAGGGCGTCCTGCAGAGGGCGTCCTGCGGAGGGCGTCCTGCAGAGGGCGTCCTGCGGAGGGCGTCCTGCGGCGGGCGTCCTGCGGCGGGCGTCCTGCAGAGGGCGTCCTGCGGCGGGCGTCCTGCAGCGGGCGTCCTGCGGCGGGCGTCCTGCAGCGGGCGTCACAATCCAACAG
>NC_058063.1:23990511-23995511 GCF_020085105.1 Siniperca chuatsi
AAGTCTGTGATGGAGGCGAGGCGGGTCGAGGAGGAGGAGGGCAGCGGGTGAGGAAAGGGGAGGAAGGAGGAGGAAGGTGAGGGCTGGGGGGGCACCATGTAGCGGACCCCGGCCGGGAACACGGCGGGATTTGGCGGGGCGGCGGCGGCGGGCTGAGCTGCGACGGGATTGGCCTCCTCAGTCATGAGGTCAGAGATGAGGTCAGGAAACTGGCTGTCGAAGGAGATGTCGAGCTCCTCCCCTCCCCGCTCGCAGGGCTCCGCCTCCTCCTCCAGGTGTGTATCCATGCAGGCGTCCTCTGAGTCGTAGTCCCGCCCACTCTCCTCCTTCACCTGGATCGGGGGCGTCGCCAGTTGAGTGGTATCCATGGCGACAGCGGCGGGGGTGGAGTTAGTGTCAGTGCTCTCCAGGCCGACAGACGCCACGTTAGCTTTAGCGTTAGCAAACACTGAGAGACTCTGCTGCAGCACCCGGGGCTGATGGGACACCTGAGCCGGGGGCGGAGCTTCAGGCGCAGACAGGTGATTATATCGCTGTCCCAGGACCAACGGCTGCTGTCCGTCGGCCTGTCGCTGCGTCTGATTGGCCGGCTGGGTGGGTTGGCTCGCTGAGTCCTGGCAAACCAAGAGCAGGGAAGCTGGGCTACTTCCTGTCTGTTTCCGTGGAGACGAGCTAGAGGAGGCGTGGCCTGTCTGAATGACACAGAAATAAAAGAGGAGTGAGAAGGAGATCCAAAGCGGAGGAATACAACTTTGCACTGAAGAAAATAGTCCGCCGTGCGCTCTGCGGAGCGGCACGAACTGAACGCCACTCAGCTGCGACGTGTCGCGAGAAACATCCTCCAATCACAGCGGTCAGATTCTAGTTAGGTCTGCAGGTAGTTCGATTTGTCATAATCAATGTTTGTGTCTAAGACGTCAGAAGAAAGTTTCCAGGTGACGGATCTGCGTTAAACTTTAAGTCTCACCTGCAGCAGAGCCAGCTTGGTGGGCGGAGCGCTGCCTTCATCATCATCCTCATCATCCCTCCTGTCCTTCACCTCCTCTTCATCCCCCCCCGCCTCCTCCTCCTCCCTTCCTCCCTCCGAGTCCCCCAGAGCTCCCAGTTCCAGACAGAGGGGGAGGAGGGGCGGGGCCACAGAGGAGGTGGGAGACAGGGGTGAGGGAGGGGGAGGGAGGACGAGGGCGGGGAGGAGGAGGAGGAGGAAGAGGAGGAGAGGGGGAGGGCCGAGTCTCTCCTGTCTGCCTCGGAGGAGGAGGAGAGGGAGGAGAGCGAAGAGGGAGGGGAGACAGAGGAGGGAGGGGTGGAGGGGGGGAGAGGGAGAGAGCGAGGGAGGGGGGAGAGGGGGGAGGAGGAGCAGAGAACGGGAAGGGGATGGAGGAGGAGGGAGGAGGTGGGCCGCCATACGCCTGACCCTGTTTGGGAGAGTTGAGGAAGGAGTCGGGGTCAAAGGCCGGGGGAGGGAGGGGGAGGCGGGGTGGCGAGGGGAGGAAGGGGGGGAGGCGGCCGCAGGAGGAGGGGGAGCGGAGGGAGGAGGAGGTGTTGGAGGAGGAGGGGGTGAGGAGCAGGCCTCCGATGACGGGGAGGGGAGGAGGGTGAGGGAGAGGGTGGCCACCCCGGCGCCTGGACGGGAGGAGGGGGAGGGAGGGAGGAGCGGGTGAGGAGGAGGAGGGAGAGGAAGGGGAGGCGGGCTTGCCGGCCGGAGGCGGGAGGGCGGGAGAGAGCAGTAACTGGCCGGAGTGGGTGAGTGACAGGCTCCTCCCCGGCCCCGCCTCCTCCACCCTGGCCCCGCCTCCCCCTCGTCCCCCTCTCCCTCCTGCGATGGTGGCGGTCGTCGCCATGACGATCACCGCGTTCTGGGGCAGCGCCACCGTCGTCAGGTTGCCGCGGCGGTCGCGGTAGAAGCCGTTTCCGTGGTTACCCATGGCGATGGCGGGCCTGCGAGGCCGAGGGGGGGACGAGGCCGAGCTACAAAACGAAAGACAAAGGAGGAAACATCAGTTCAGACGTCCTACGCGGCTCGCCGTGCGTCTGGCGGCGGCTTCCCGCGCGGGAGACTTACGTGGACGAGGGGCAGGGAGATGAGACGGGGCTGCTCTGCGCCTGGAGGTGGGGCAGTTTGGCTTCTCCGCCCCCTCCCCTCCCCGCCTCCCCCGCCTCAGAGGACAGCGGGGAGGGCGAGGGTCTGCAGGACGACGGCGGCAGTTTGGGGGAGATGATGCGATGCTTGGTGCTGTTACAGCGGTGGGGAATGTTCACTCCTGAAGATACTGCACACACAAACACAGGACCGGGCTGTCAGAGTGATGTCACAGCGATGTCACAGTGATGTCACAGCGATGCCTTACCCTGGGCGGGGTTACAGAGGCAGGCGTGTGTGCGCGGCTGTGGTTTGGTTCTCTGTCGGTCCAGAATGTGTTGGACCAACTCCTCAATGCTGAAATCACCTGAACCCACCGAACACTTCATACTGTGAACTGAGACACACACACACACACACACACACACACACACACCGCGTATTAATACTTCACACACACACACACACACACACACACACACCGCGTATTAATACAGGTATTGATTATTGTTATTGATTATCGTGTCTTACACATGGGCTTCAGCTGGTTCAGCAGGTCGTCTCGGCTCCACCTCACGCTGTCATGGCGGTCGGCCACCGCACACAGCAGCGGACTGCATTTCCCAGAATCCTCCAGGGACGGCACGTTCAGGTAGTGGACCAGCACGATGTCTGGGTTCTGTCTCACACACACACACACACACACACACACGCACACACACGCACACACACACACACGCACTGAAGTGAGAATGCATTGTGTGTGTACTGTGTGTGTGTGTGTGTGTGTGTGTGTGTGTGTGTGTGTGTACTGTGTGTATTGTGTGTGTGTGTGTACTGTGTGTATTGTGTGTGTAGTGTGTGTTAGTGTGTGTGTGTGTGTACTGTGTGTAGTGTGTGTAGTGTGTGTGTACTGTGTGTAGTGTGTGTAGTGTGTGTGTACTGTGTGTGTGTGTGTGTGTGTGTGTGTGTGTGTGTGAGACCTGCAGCAGCCAGTAGCACCGCCTGTGGAATGTGGGCACGATGGAGGAATGGACGTAGCAGCCGTAGAGGCACTGAAAGCAGAGACAGGCGTTAGCACGAGTTAGCAGGCGCTAGCGTCATGGCAGACATCAGCTCTCACAGCTTCACCAGATTTATAAAGATCAAACTTCAGTATCGGCCTAAAGGATCCCCATCTGTTCAGAGTTTGCTCGCTTGTTGCTAGGTGGCTGCTACGTGTTCGGAGTGGTCTTTACATGGTTGCTAGGTGGTTGCTACGTGTTCGGAGTGGTCTTTACATGGTTGCTAGGTGGCTGTTACGTGTTCGGAGTGGTCTTTACATGGTTGCTAGGTGGTTGCTACGTGTTCGGAGTGGTCTTTACATGGTTGCTACGTGGCTGCTACGTGTTCGGAGTGGTCTTTACATGGTTGCTAGGTGGTTGCTACGTGTTCGGACTGGTCTTTACATGGTTGCTAGGTGGCTGCTACGTGTTCGGAGAGGTCTTTACATGGTTGCTAGGTGGTTGCTACGTGTTCGGACTGGTCTTTACATGGTTGCTAGGTGGTTGCTACGTGTTCGGAGTGGTCTTTACATGGTTGCTAGGGTGTTACTAAGTGGTTGCTGGGTGATTTTGAGGGTGTGTGTGTGTAGTAAGTTTTAGCCGACGCGAACACGCTGACAGTGTGGAGCAGCGTCCTTGTGGTTGCTAGGTGGTTGCTAGGATACAGGCGTGCTGCTGACCTCCATGCCCTGGACCTTCAGCTTCATGTGGTCCTCTCTCGTCGTTTTTCCGTCCTTGCGTTTCTTCCAGCAGTACCCGTCCTTCCTGTACTTCACCTTCTTCCTGTTGTACAGGATGATGCTGCCGTTCTTCGGCCTGAAACGGAAACAACACGGACACATTCGGTAACCGCGTGCAGAGACTTCACTCGCCCGCTAAGTCGCGGCTGTGACGCCCTCGGCCCTCGCCCTCCGGCGGGCTGGTCCAGAGGCGGCGTGCGTACCTGGTTTTCAGGGTGCAGGAGAGCCACTCATCATGTCTGTCAAACGATATCAGGTAAGAAGCAATCTCCTGCAGAGACAAAGAGACACCTTGACTCGATGTGCAGCGCAGGGGTGTCCGCATACTTCTGGCCTCCGCGCACTGACTCCAGATTAAACTTAACAATGCTGTTGTGTGTTTTCAGCAGCGAACTCACGACGACTCTTATTGTGACATTAAAGCAGCTGAAACCACGATCGGCATTACGACTGGCCGAGTGCTGATCATGTGACTGCAGGTGCATGCTGGGAACCTTCCCAGCATGCACTATTAACAGACTACATGATGCGCGAGGCCTGTGGAGCCGACACCTGCTGTGAAGGACGCCATCACTCATTTCCCTTCATATCTCTGGATAAAGAAACGGAGTTCCTCAGTTCGTCTTTAGTAAGTTTTGTTGTCGCGTTAACGGTCAGAATCTGCGGCGAGCTTTTGTGTTTTCGCTCCGTTCCTCACGGCGACCTGTGGTCGTTCTTCAGCGCGGCCGTGCGTTTGATCGTTTATGACTCTTCGTCGTGATGATTACAGCGGCTCCTCGGCGAGCTGCACGCTCTCTTCTAAAATCCTCATTACATCAACACTCCAGAAAGCTAAGGAAGGAGTACTTGAAAAGGACTTCCTGTTCGGACGTCTCGGTCCCGATCCGGACGCCAATAAGCTGCGCTTGTTGCTATGACAACAGCCAGTTAAAGAACCCGCAGACTAAACATTATAATCCGGATACGAAGAACCAGAAACTCACGTCCCCCGTGACACGTCACCGTCTGCGGCCAAAGCGCTCAACACACAAGTCAGCGCTTCGCCGAGAGCGGCCCTCAGCAGCGGCGCCCTCAGCAGCGGCGGCCGTTATGACCGGCAGCACGACAGCCACCCGTCGGTGCTTTAATGTTAGAAGC
>NC_058063.1:24000511-24110511 GCF_020085105.1 Siniperca chuatsi
CAGTCAAGCATCTCATAACATTTATTACTTTTTTACTTTTTTCCACTACTCTTCTAATATGATCTGCCCATGTTAAACGGGAATCAAAAAGCACCCCCAGGAATTTGAATGTTCCTGCTCTCTCTATTTCTTTCCCATACATCCTTATTTTCAATCTTTCATCTATTCTTTTATTAGTAAAGAAAACACTTTTGGTTTTTTCCACTGAGAATCTACATCCCCACTCTTTCCCCCACTCCACCACTTTATCTACAGCTCCTTGCACTTTCCCAACTGCATAATCCATATTTTTCCCCCTCTTCCACAGAGCCCCATCGTCTGCAAAAAGTGACCTACCTACATCAGCTGGAATCTTTAAAAAGATATCATTAATCATTATTATGAATAGTAGTGGGCTCACTACACTACCTTGAGGTGTACCATTTTCTACCGTATACTGACTTGACAGTTCTGATCCTATTCTTACTTGGATATTCCTTTCACACAAAAAATCTTTTATCCAATTGAAAACTCTCCCTCCAATCCCCAACTTGTGTAACTTAATCAGAACTCCCTCCTTCCACATCATATCGTAAGCTTTTTCTATATCCAAAAACACTACAATTACTGCCTCTTTATTTTCCTGGGCTCTCCTTATTTCACCTTCTAGTCTAACAACTGCATCCATGGTACTCCTACCTTTCCTAAACCCACTCTGATAATTTGCTATCTTTCCTTTTTCTCAAGCTCATATGATAACCTTTCTGTTATCATTCTTTCCATTATTTTGCACACATTAGAGGTTAATGCTATTGGTCTATAGCTGATGGGTTTTGATGGATCCTTGCCAGGTTTCCTTATCGGAATTACAACTGCTTCTTTCCATGTTTTTGGCAATCTTCCTCTTCCCAGACTCTATTATACAGGTGCAACAATTTCAGAAGCGCACTTTCACCTAAATTTTTTAACATCACATAGCATACTTTATCTTTACCTGGTGATGATGATCTCGACATTTTTATTGCTCTCTTCATTTCTTCCATTGTAAATGGCTCATCTATTATACAATCTACTTCCTCCTTCCTTTCTAATATCCCTGGATAATGTCTTATTTTCCCCTCTCTCCTTCTTCTCTCTTCATCTGATAGGTTTTCTGAACTATGTATCTTTGCAAATGCTTTGACCATGCTCTCTGCTTTTTCCTTATTTGACACTGCTGAACCTTCCTCTGTTATTATAACCGGGTATTCCCATTCCCTTCTATCTCCTCCCATCCTCTTTATCATTCCCCATACTGCACCTACTGGAGTTGTTCTACCTATCCCATCACAAAACGTCCTCCAGCTAGCCCTCTTAGCCTGTCGTACTGTTCTTCTCACTGTAGCCTGTGCCTTCTTGTACTGGATTAAATGTTGCATATTATGGGTTCTTTTGAGTAGTCTGAATGCTTTATTCCTATCCCTTACTGCCTGCCGACATTCCTCTGTCCACCATGGTACCAATTTTCTCTTCTTCCTATTTTTATTTTTTGGAATAGACCTCTCTGCTGCTATTATTATTGCTGATGTAAGCTGATTACTCAGCTCATCGACATCTTCAGATACCTCCATCCTCATTATCTCCTCCTCACTCAATATCTGGAACTTGTCCCAATCTGCCTTCTCAAATATCCATTTTGGACTTCCATCACCTGGTCTTTTTTCCCCTCTTTCTCCAATTGAACAAACAACTGGGTAATGATCACTACCTATTGTATCACGTGTCCAAATCTCCCAGTTACTAATACCAGCCAGTGAGTTAGATACTAAGGTAAGATCTATTGCTGATTCTTTCCCTGTATTTACATTTATTCTTGTACCTCTACCATCATTCATACATACTAAATTCCTATCCTCCATCAACTCTTCAATTACCCTTCCATTTGGGTCAGTATGATCGCCTCCCCACACTGTACTGTGAGCATTGAAGTCTGCGCACCACACCACTTTATTTTTGTCTTGCCCTTGTATTGTCAGTAAGTTATTCAGATCCAAACTTTTGCAGGGATTGTAATAATTTATTATGACCATTTCCCCCCCCCCCATCCCATATTTCCACCATTACACCTTCCTGATCTTCTCCCACACCCAGCTGTCTATATGGGATTCCTTTCTTGATAAATGTAGCACAACCCCCGCCTTTTCCAAGATCTCTATCTTTTCTTATCCCTAAATATCCATAAATTATAAAATCTAAGTTTGGTTTCAGCCAAGTTTCTTGAACACAGATAATGTCTGGTTTCACTGCCAGTGTTTTAATGAAGTGTTTGAATTCCTGACCATTAGCCAGTAAACTCCTGGCATTCCACTGTAGGAGGATTACCATAATTAAGATTAACCAACCCATGGTACATCCTGACTTGACTGAATGGCAAGGTTTTCCCTCACCTCTTCCCACGTCAGTCCTATTAATCCAAGGTGATTCACCGCTGCTTTAACCACTAGCTGAATTTTATCATTTTTGGATTTAACATCCGCAGTACTATTAATAACACCTGCAATGAATGTGACCAGGTCTCTTTTATCCACGTAAACTCTGTCATTTGATCTTTTTTCCTGCTCTTGGTTCCTGATTGTCCCTTGACTGTTACTGTTATTGCTACTACCTTTGTTCTTTCCATTTACCATGCTTGCTGCTTCAGCGTAGGTCATTTTCCTTTCTACTTTTGTCTTCTGGATTTCATTCTCGCGTTTCATAATCTCACAACCTCCGTAGGCCACATTATGAGCTCCACCACAATTACAGCACTTTGGCTGTACTCCTGCTCCACACATCCCATATTCATGATCCCCACATCTTGCGCATCTTCTCTGCTCTTTACAGTTCCTAGCTATATGACCAAATCTTTGACAGTTAAAACATCTCAATGGTTTTGGAACATAAACTCTCACTGGGTAACTCAAGAAACCCAGGAACACCTTTTTGGCACATTGTCTTCTTCAAATTCAATCAATACTGTTTCACTTTCCTTTTCACTCCTTCTCTTGTTGTTTTCAGCCTTTGAGCTTTTATTACTTTTCCTCCCTTGATATTCTTCTTGATTTCCTCCATTCCTACACTCATTGGCACTCCTGTGATGACTCCTTTACTTCCAACATCATTTTTCCCCCCCAATTTCCCTGAGCTTTCCACCTTAATTTTCCCTATCTCTTTCATTCTAAGAGCTTTCTCAACTTGACTTTCATTTGCACACCTTATCAGTAGATTACCATCATTTAGCACCTTTGTGTATATTATTTCTCCCACTTTATTCGCCAGGGATGTTGTCAAAGTAAATGGGTTGATTTTCTTCATGTCATTTTGC
Organism: Siniperca chuatsi; assembly: GCF_020085105.1. Taxonomy (NCBI): domain Eukaryota; kingdom Metazoa; phylum Chordata; class Actinopteri; order Centrarchiformes; family Sinipercidae; genus Siniperca; species Siniperca chuatsi. The sequence goes on from NC_058063.1 coordinate 24,003,834, forward strand.
GATTTCTCATTAAATCTTACTATGATTGTGTATTTGTCAGGTCTTTCTCTTTGATTTCCCTCTATCTCGTCATCTTCATTCTCCGATTTCTCTTCATTATCACTTCTAGCTCTTTTACTCCCTTTATCTTGATTGATATGTATCAATCTCCCTACTTCCCCCTCATTCCCTTCATCCCTCTCATCACTGCAATCCATATCAGCCCAACTAGCATTACCTACCTCTGATCCATTCACAGAACAGTCGCGCTCAACCGCCTCACAAAAGATATTTCCACTTCCACTTGTTTTTCCCGTAAACTTTCGATTACTATTTTTTCGTTCTCGGCCTGCTGATGCTGCCGCCATCTTTCCTCCCGGCAACTTTTTCGGGTCCATCACCCACAGCTAATAATTGTATTTATTGTATTATTGTACCGCTACTGACAATGTGACTGAAAGTGACTTTAGTTGGATGTGTTTTGATATTCACATCAGCTGGAGAGGAAACTGCTTTCGGCCTGTTTGGAACAAGTGCTGTGGGACTCTAGCCTCACTCAAGACTACGATGCACCAGGGTGAGGCTGGACCCTGACCGAGTCTCAAGATGCTACAATACAAGCGGCAGGGACAAGGGGGTTTTGGACTCGGGACACATGGCACAGGGAAGAAAGCCGAGGTCCAGCGGCCCCTCAGGGGACCGTCTTCTCTCCCTTCCTCTTCACCATCCTGACCACGGACTTCAGCCACCACACAGAGTCCTGCCACCTTCAGAAGGTTTCTGATGACTCTGCTGTGGTGGGATGTATCAGCGGTGGTGATGAGACGGAGTACAGGGCTGTGGTGGGGAACTTTGTCTCATGGTGCGAGCAGAACCATCTGCAGTTCAATGCGACAAAGTCTAAGGAGCTGGTTGTGGATCTACGAAGGGGCAAGGCACCAGTGACCCCAGTTTCCATCCAGGGGGTCAGTGTGGACATTGCTGAAGATGTTTTATGAGTCTGTGGTGGCCGGTGCTGTCCTGTATGCTGTTGCATGCTGGGGCAGCAGGCTGAGGGCAGCAGGCTGAGGGCAGCGGACGCCAACAGGCTCAACAAACTGATCCGTAAGGCCGGTGGCATCGTGGGGGTGGAGCTGGACTCTCTGGCGGTGGTGTCAGAGAGGAGGATGCTGGGTAAACTACACGCCATCTTGGACAGTGTCTCCCACCCGCTCCATGACGCGCTGGTCAAACAAAGGAGCGCCTTCAGCGGAAGACTCATCCCCCCACAATGCACCACAGAGCGCCACAGGAAGTCATTCCTGCCTGTGGCCATCAGACTCTTTAACTCCTCCCTCTAAGTGTCAGTCTGTGTGACCCGAAGTCACTAAACTGGACACTGATCATTAACATCTCTGCAATACTTGAATAACTGTGCAATATTTAGTTTTTCCTGTTTATGGATATTTATATTATATACCTCCATTACTGCTGTGCAATATCTTAATCTCAATAAACTGCACTTAACTCGACAGCTCATGCACCTCTGCTTATTACTTATATTATTACATTGTATTATTATACTGTATTATTATCATTAACCGGTAAACCCACTTGGTACTTCACACTTATTTTATCTTATACTTATACCCACCTGGTACTTAATTTACTTTCTGACCTGTTTTATAGTGTATCATATCGTTTGCTAGCACTTCCTCCTGTGTGCACTGACGTAAAGGCGAGCTGCTGGAACAAAGAGTTTCCCTTCGGGGATCAATAAAGTGTTTCTGACTCTGATTGTGAAGAGGAGGCAGAGAGATGCACAAAGGCAGTCCCAACAGGGACAGCGGACTAACTGGGAAAACCTGGAGCAACGTAAGCTAGCCTGGAAGGATGCAGACTGAGCCCAAGAACCTAAACCGGACTGGAGAAGATCCATCGCGTCCTCGCTGTCAAACCCCAGCAACGCCAAGGCACATCTTTCCCAAGGCCGTTACACCTGGAGGCACAATCAGGTCCTGAGACAACTGGCGCTTACCCCGAAGGAAGGAGAACCACCACCAGAGCCTGGATTCTCAAAAACCAACAACCAACAGGGAATCGACCCTGCTGGACGCTGCCAGGGACACCAGGTGTCGCTGTCGAGCCCTTTGGAGCTGTTGTGGGCCTCTCAACGACACAAAAGGGAGGGGGGTGCCCACCTGCTGACCCAGTGAAGTGATCCCCCCCCCTCCTCTTCCTCCTCCAGTCCATCTGCAGTGATTACACTATACTTACCGCCACTTCAACTGCCATCGTCCGTTCAGACAGGAAGAACCTGCAGCTGCTGCTGGAGCCGCTTCGGACCAAAGTTAATAATAAATAAAAACTTATTAGGAGACGGAACATGAGTTTCCATCAGGTCTGCTCTCCTGGAAGAGTCTTTGCAGACTTTTACCTCTCGCACAATGCATGCTGGGAAGTCTGCCAACACACTGACCATGTTTCTTTAAAAACTTCACTTGATTTCTAACGTATAAGTTCTGAGGTGGTCTGAAAATAAAAGCTAGTCCTACAGGTGGAGGTGACACGCCACCAGCAAAGCTGGCAAACGCGCATGTAAACAAATAAATACTCAAAAGATCGACTTCGCAAACGTTTCTACGAGGAAGGAAACGCGTCGGTTAGAGCTCAAAGGCTCACGCAGCGAGAAACACTGGGCGTAAACAGAAACTCCACAGGGAGCTGGAAGTTAGTGACACGTGACGGGACCAGCGACGGGAACCACGGCTCTCTGAAGGATCCGGATCCTTTCCGAGATCCGGATCCTTCGTTCGGCAGCACGACTGCCGGTCGCTGCCGAAGTTACTTTCTTATTTGTTGAATTTATTAATTAAATTATTTATTAAGAAATAAATAAATATGAAAGATTCTTCATCTGCAATGCAATTAAATATTAATGGTTAAAAAGTGGGATATGTCAAGAATAAATATCCTAGTTTATAACAACAATAACACGGGTAATAAATAATCACGCAGCTCTGTACAGACGCATTCAGGTTTCATTTCTACGATACAACACGAAACTGAAACGATTCCTCGCTAGTCGGGAGGAAATCTGGAGAAACGTGTTGGATTTATTCATTAAAGACATTTTAAATGACGAGTTCGACATAAAGCCATTTCTTTATTATAAAAACAAGAATTACAAAGTGCCATCTCCTTTATTTAGCTGCCGATTCGCTGAGAACGAGAACTAATAGTTTCTTCTCGTTTCCAGCACCTCGGTGTTGTGGACAGCCGTCTTTAAAAACACAGTATTACAGGATATAAAACACACCGAAGGCGATGGAACAGCGTGCGTCACATGCAGAGGAGCCCCAGCGCTGCACATTATAACCATCTTACAGACAACCCTTCCTGGTTCTCAGCACGGTTCAGCCTTCAGCTGCCGCCAGGCCTCCCTGCAGCGCCGCTGGAATGCCAAACCAATGAAGGACGCAGAGATCAGAGGCGTTTAGAGAAAAATATGTGGTTTATTTTGTATAAAAGCGGAGCATGTCGTCCAGCAGGAGGCTCGCTTCACCTCTGACCGCTTCACCTTTCCAGAAACTAAACCAGCCGCTGTGAAAGGTTTACGGTCTCTTCGGATCAACGCGCCCAGCGGAAACGTTGGCCCAAAGTTTGACTGAAGCGATGAGCCGATGTCAGACGTGATCTCACGTTTACTGGTTTCTACATCGAGGCGAGAGCTGTAAAACGCTTTCCGCCAGGCTGGAGCCGCTGCACAGGCTCTCGCTTCCCGGAGAAAAGGAAACATTTTGACCAAAGTGCTGCTTTCAGTCCCGTAAATACCCATCCTGCTTCACGCCGCTGCTGGAGACCGCAGAGCGAAGCAGCGGCCACTTTCCAAACGCTGTCTAAGGTTTGTTTTGTTGCCGAGAACGTCGCCTTTAATCGTTTGTACGCTTCGCTCTCTGCAGACGTCTCGTTCTCCGTTTTGTAAACCGGACAGACGGTCTGCAGCGTGACCATCGCCTCATCTGTTCGGACAGCCGGATATCACGCCGTCCGAACAGACACGACCACCTCCGCCAAACGCTGCTGTGCCGACTGTAAACGCTGGCAGCCAGGAGCGAAAGGCTTCATCGCTGCGTTGTATTTTAACTACATGGATCTGGAACGACCGTTTAATCCCGTTTTTCCTGATCTGTCAATGAACGCTCCCTGTAAATATTTCACATTAAAAGCCTAGCAGTAACAGGCAGGAAGGAAGACTTTTAATGTGAAATATTTACAGGAAGTAAACGTTAACGTCAGCTTTATCAGCGAGCAGCCTTGATTTGTTCGTTGAGGCTACTTGAACACCGGCTTCTAGAAGAGAATTCACAGCAGTGCTCGTTCCTCCGACATTTTACTCAACGACCACAAACAGCGGCGCCTGACAGGAAGTCAACCGACAAAACCGACGGCCGGTTTAACAAGACGATCCGCGGGGACGATGGCGAGCTTCCAGGAGAATCTCAGCCGATCTACAAAAACACATCAGCTCCAGTCAAACGGCAGCGGCAGAGAAGAAGAAGCAGCCGGACGACCGACAGGAGGAAGAGTTAAGACTTCGTCTGACAAGCAATCAATAACCAATATCTGATCAGCTTCATCAACAGTGAGGGACGTAAAAAACAACGAAAAACTCACAATCATGTGATTTACTGTGAGGGGGAGAGGGGGGAGAGAAAACAGCTCAGATTTAAACTCCACAGGAACGAGTGTGTGTGAGTGTGTTTAAGTGTGTGTGTGTGTATATGTGTGTGTGTGGTCGGTGGGGTCATGATGCCGACGTGTCCCCCCCCCCCAGGTGACAGGCTCGGCTCCAGGGTCAAAGGTCATCACATGCCCTGCCTGATGCTCTGGATGATCTGGAAGATGGCTGCAAGACACACACACACACACACACGGATTATAATCAGAAGACGATCAATAAACACGTAAATCAGACTTGCAGTTAGAAGCCTAGGCGTCGATGCACAGATCGCTTTACTGCACGGCCCGTTGGTTTTGCTGCAGCTGAGTCACAACGCATCTGTGTTTACAGTTAATTTAACTAGCACGGCTGCTAGCTGCTAGCACGGCTGCTAGCACGGCGCTGCTAGCTGCTAGCACGCTGCTGCTAGCTGCTAGCACGCTGCTGCTAGCTGCTAGCACGCTGCTGCAGTGGATTTCACTGCTGGCTGAGTCGAAGGGAGAAACCACCTCGTGGATTTTGACAGACGTGGTCAAAGCGTGAAACAAGATGGCTGCTGCCTCAGCGCGCGACCAGTTTAGACTCTGAGGAACGTGAGTCAGCAGATGTGAAACAAACCGCAGGAAGGTTTCAGTTCACACCAGCTTCCCTAAAGTAGCACGAAGCGGGCGCGGTTGGGTAACTCAGAGGCGTCTGGACCAAGAGCTGCGTCACATCAGGCCTCCTGTCCCAGAACAACCTGCAGATGCTCGTGATTAAACAAACCCAGAAGCTTCTGAAGGACGCGTGACAGCAGATCTGCAGAAAAACCACCGAGGCCAGACCGGCTGTCCGGGAAGCGGAGCCGCAGACATGTGAACAGTCTGTATCACACACGATACCTGTGTGACACCCGCAGGGGAGACTCACCTGACCCACAAACCACGAAGACGAACAGCGCGAGCAGCCACGGGCCCACCGGAGACTTTTCCTCGTTGACTGGCCGCTGAAACACACAGGATACATATTTATTACAGGGCCGAGCATTCTGGGTAAACCAAGACTCTTTCAGACTAACAAACACGGCTGAGCGACACAAGCTGACGTCCTCCTTCTGTTTCACCTGGAATAAAACCGAAGTTCGTACAGGTGCGGCAGTGGCAGTAAACAGTAGCGGTCAGAACGCGTCACAGAACAGATGCCGCGGCGTTTCTCCTGAACGACACTCGGTCAGCAGCTGCGAGGATCGGGGCCCCGCTGCTGATGGGCCCTTCACGTGTCTCCCGCAGGAAAAGACAAAGATACTGGGAGTCATGGTAATAATGATGTAAAAATTAAGACTCTGTGAGTCAGAATTATGCCTGTATCAGTCAAAATAATGACATTTACACTTAGGGAGTAAAACACTGTTATCCTCTTGTACGGTTTCCCAACATGTGGGCTCGGCCTAATTATGCTGCTTCCTATGAACACAGAAAGGCTCCTGTGCTCACACACTGCTGTTCCAGCTGACGGCACCATGCTCAGCGAGCCGAGCAACAGCTAACCAAACTCCGTTCAAAAATCTGTATATTTAACGCTGCGTTCTGTTTGCAAAAGCACCATATAAAGTAAATTAGGTGAAATTTAAATCAACGTCATATGTACAATTCGCGAATCACGACTTCTTCAAACACACTCAGTGTTTGCTGTCTGAACTGGACGCCACGCCTCCGCCCACTGCAGTGTTTACAGCGGACACGGTACACGAGAATAGGTTATAAAAGTTAAAAAATCTAACCAAACAAGCCACGAACGGTAAATTGTGTCAATGCCGAATTGAAGCCGGTCTTTAAGGCATTCAAGCAAATGTATTAAGTAATATATTTAGAGTGTTTAGCTCTGTGGACACTCAAAAGCGCATTAACGTCCCAGATTTCTGAAAGGAGTCTGGCTCTCTTTCATTTCATACACGTGAGCCAGTCAATAGATGCCACGGGCCAGCATTTGGTTTGTTTTCCGTTCACCGGTAATCTGTAATAACATTTAAATACGCTTTTACCTTAATAATGTGAGATTGTGCTGAGAAATAAAAAAAAAACTGACTTGTGTGGTTGCTAATGCTAATGCTAAGGTTAGCTCTGTCAACGCTAAGGGCTAGCTGCATCGCTGCTTCCACGACGTGTTCGCATTTTACCTACAAACCCGAACTATAGCAGCAGGAATATTTAGCATCTTTAAACGGTACATGTGTAACACGTCGGACCGAGCTGCAGCTATATGTTGTTGCCAGGACCAGTGCCTGGAGGTTAGCCGTTAGCCGTTAGCCTGGCTGTCAGTACCGATGTTTTCTGGACGTGTCCCCGCTGTGTGATGGTCTTGCTGTGCCGCTCGTTCGCCACTTTCATCCTCTGCACCGCCGACATGTTTCGGGTTAAACGACCGGTCTGGACCAGGAGGACGGAGAGCCGGGGACAACCGGGAGGAGAAGAGGGCGGAGGCGCGCCGGTGCCAGTGAAAATGTCCCGCTGTTGGAGAATCTCTGCCGGGATCGTTTCTGTGTTATCGGGGAGGTAGCGTCCGAATGAAATGCTAATTGTTAGCTAGCTGCTAGCCGAAAGAGCTAACCCTGAAGCGGGTGACCTCATCACGTGACAGGGGACGATCGGATCCAAAATGTCTCCCTGCTGCCCTCTAGTGGCGGGAAAGACGCTGTCAGGGATTTAACCCTCTTAATGAAACAAAGAAAGCATCTAAACGTTTTAACATTAACATTATTTTGGATAAGATGCGGTTATATTCAGGAATATGGAGCTTGTGGCTAATGTTAGCCAGTCAGATGCTCCTGTTAACCTTCATCCACAGGCGGGACTACAAACCGCTGGTATTTGTTGGTTCCTGGTCTCACTATTGATCAGCAACAGTATCTTCATCTTCATCACTATTCCCCTCTCTGTCAGAGGAGGAAAACCCATGTTCGCCCTCACAGAGGCCGAAGGCGTTTCTAGAACAATTCATCCCCGTCGTTCATCGATCATTTCCCCCAGAAAGTCAACAAATTCAATTTCCTTTAATTATCTGCTAAACGAAAACATATTGTATCCTAAAAAGCACATTTAGTGACATGTCAGTCATCATTAAGGTAGATATCCCTAATATGTTTTACTGTTCGATTCTTTTTACTGTTTTTATGGTTTTATTTTCACCTATTTTACTCTTGTGAAGCACTTTGTGACCTTGCTCTGTTGAAGGTGCTATACTAAATAAACTTTACTTACTTACTTAATATGATTTTTAATAAACTGGGAGGCATTGATTTTTTATTGTTGTTGTCAAATTTGCACGCGCAGGTGAAATAACCCATAATCCCTGCTCTCTTTGGATTAACAGGACTGTGAGTGTCAATAGAAAGTCTATATATGAGGTTTCATGGATACTACTGGCCAGTTCCTGTCTCAGTTTCAGTGAAACGAGCCTGAATAAAAGGTGAAACATGGAATGAAAAAGACATTTTAAGTGTATGTGAAGTACTGAGAAGCATTTTACGTTTAGTTAACAACAACAGTGACATGATAAACAACATGCGTGTGATAATTCAAGACAAAACTGAGCAACAAAGTTGAGCTGTGGACATTATCATCTTCTGAAGTAGTCGATGCTAACGTGTTACTTTCCCCTCCAGCAGGCAGAGCAACATGATCACCCCATTGACAGGGTCAGTAATTACTTGCGGGGTTCCTCAGGGTTCTGTTGTCGGTCCTTTATATTTTCAGTTTGCATGCTATTATGAAACATGCTAATTTCTTTGTTAACTCACTTGCACACGAGTCCTCCTACAATAAACAGCACCACAGGGTGTCTGTAGAGGCCTTACTGAGACGAATGACGTTACAAAAACGATCCTCAGAAGCGATTTCTGATCTGCCGCCTCTATGGTTAAGTTTTGGTTAAATTCAGGCAATTAAATTATTTAATTAATTGATTTTTGGCCACTTGAGGGCAGCAGAACGATCTGTGAACACAAGATTTAACATTATCAGCTTAGTTGTAGCAAACAGCAGCTTATTTCCATGTCCAGCAGCTACAGAGCGACTGACACGAGTCAGAGCGACACGACGCTTCATCAGGAGGCGTGTCAGAGTCACATGACGCTTCATCAGGAGGCGTGTCAGAGTCACATGACGCTCCTTCAGGAGGCATGTCAGAGTCACATGGCGCTTCATCAGGAGGCGTGTCAGAGTCACATGGCGCCGTCAGGAGGCGTGTCAGAGTCACATGATGCTTCATCAGGAGGCGTGTCAGAGTCACATGACGCTTCGTCAGGAGGCGTGTCAGAGTCACATGACGCTTCATCAGGAGGCGTGTCAGAGTCACATGACGCTTCGTCAGGAGGCGTGTCAGAGTCACATGACGCTTCATCAGGAGGCGTGTCAGAGTCACATGACGCTTCATCAGGAGGCGTGTCTGTGTCTCCTGATGGACGTCGGTCCGGTCTTCTCTCCGTCAGCTCTGTGTTTGGTCTCCAGCAGCTGCTGAGGGAAACATCTGGCTCTTTAGCAGCTAGATGCTCCGCTATGTTCAGCAGCTGCTCTCTGACTGCGTCTGGCTGCTGTTCAGCGGCTGTTCACAGCTTCTTCTCTGGAAACAGCTGAGACTGAACCAGAGAAAACCAAAACTAGGAGCTAAAAGAGGCTAAAAAGGTCACTTTGAGTTTATTATTACCAAACACACTTCCACATTTGATCCATTGTTAATATAAAATTATTGATTAATGAGAAAATAAAGCAACATGAGCCAAGTTTCTCTTTCATTTTATTGCAGCGTGTAGTCAGACTGCAGTTGGTCCACACACACACACACACACACACAGTGTTCTGCTGGCTGTGTTGTAGCCAGGGGTCATGGGTCAGGGGTCAGGGGTCATTAGTAGGATTCCAGAGGATTCCTCTGATGTCTACCTCACCATAACAGGTGCACGTTTCCTTTATTTTAGTCCTTCATTAGTAAAGTTCCAACACGAAGTCTCTGACCGATGGACCGGGAGTTCCTGGAGGTCAGAGGTCATGCAGGGTCAGCTCGGGGTCGCCTGCTGTGACATCACAAAGGTCACAAGATGCAGGTGGAGTCAACCTTTCTGGGAGGAAGTCAGTCCAGGTCACCAGCGGTTACCATGGCAACATCATAGAGGACCTACAGTGGTGAAATGTAGCACTATACCAACAGTCTGACTGTCACCATGGTAACACACACACTCTAACAGCCCAGCCTGCTGATGGAGCCGATGCGGTCCATCTTCATCCCGAAGCATCCTCTCCCTCCGACCGTCGACTTCCTGCTCCGCCTCCTCATCTTGGACTGTTGCTTCAGGAAGTCGCGGAAGAACCGCGGGACCGCCTCCTGTCTGCCAGCCAATCCCCTCGCAGCGCCATGACTCGCAACCAATCCCCCGGACGAGGAGGAGGGGGCGGGGCGTCCTGCTGAGCCCTCTGTGATGTCATCAGTGGTGGGCGGGGCCAAGATGAGAGAAGAGAGACGAGAGCCAAACAGAGAGTGTAAGACCTGAGGAGAGAAATGTCAATAAATCAATACAACATTTTACAATCTGTGCAGAGTCTCAGCGTCTGCTGGTTTCACCTCTCTGGAGAACACGTGGCGAGCTTTCTGCTGCTCAGAAACACCCGCATCAAACACGTGTCCAGCATGATTTCATGTCCGTTCACTGCAGTTTGAAGGAATCGTTTGGGCCCCGGCGCTAAAAGGAGCTTGATAATTAAACTCAAGTTTGAACCAAGTAAGAAAACTATCCGCGGAAATATTAAAGCAAGACCCCGTCTATGAGACAGGACGTCAACGTTAGTTAAACGTGGGCACACAGGGAAGTATAACAACGCGCCCCAACCTCTTCTTCTCTCTGCCCGTCTGCCCACATTAACTGTTTTTGGATGCTGTAATCGTAGCCAGCAGTAAACCATCACTCCGGTTCCTCAGGAGCCAAACCGAACAGGTTTCATGCAGGCTGTGGAGCGCCACAGGGCTCCGTCATCGGTCCTCTACCTTTGCTGACGATGCCGTGTTGTAAGTTTCTCTGTCGCCTGACTGGCTGTCGGGAAGCTGTTAACTTCTAACAGTCAAACAAACAAAACACACAACAAGCTTCGACAGCAGGCCGCGGCTTCGGTAACCAACGAAAAGCTGAGTTTTAAGCCTTGTGATGTATTTTGTTTGTTTGTCATCAAACTGGACTTTAAATGGTTCATTTAGCTTTAGCACAAAAACATGCACTGATGATCTACACTGGCTGAAGATGATGAAGAGTAGGGGGAAAAGGATGATGATGATGATGATGATTACAAAACAGAAGGTTAAAAAGGAAGAAGATGAAGATGAGCTGAAGCTGAAACGACTGGTAGAAAACTGACAGAAAGAGACAGAATGTAAATTAAAGATGATGACAGAACAGATGAAGATGATGATGATGATAAGGATGAAGCTCATGAGAATGAGGATGATGAAGATGATGAGCATCAAGATGGGGATGATGAGGATGAAGATAATGAGGATGATGAGCATGATGATAATGAAGATGATGATGCGGATGATGAGGATGAAGATGATGATGAACATGATGAGGATGAAGATAATGATGAGGATGAAGATAATGAGGATGATGAAGATGAGGATGATGAGGATGATGAGGATGAAGATAATGAGGATGATGAAGATGAGGATGAAGATAATGAGGATGATGAAGATGAGGATGAAGATAATGAGGATGATGAAGATAATGAGGATGATGAAGATGAGGATGAGGATGATGAAGATAATGAGGATGATGAAGATGAGGATGATGAAGATAATGAGGATGATGAAGATGAGGATGATGAAGATGAAGATAATGAGGATGAAGATAATGAGGATGATGAGGATGAAGATAATGAGGATGATGAAGATGAGGATGAGGATGAGGATGAAGATAATGAGGATGATGAAGATGAGGATGAAGATAATGAGGATGATGAAGATGAGGATGATGAGGATGAAGATAATGAGGATGATGAAGATGAGGATGATGATGATGAAGATAATTATGATGAGGATGAAGATAATGAGGATGATGAAGATGAAGATAATGAGGATGAAGACGAAGATAAAGATAATGAGGATGATGAAGATGAGGATGATGAGGATGAAGATAATGAGGATGATGATGATGAGGATGAAGATAATGAGGATGATGAAGATGATGGTCTCCACAGACCTGTTTGTCGTCTTGTTGAGGTGAAGGTCTCGACTCCACGGCAACGGTGAGGAAGAGGAGGAGGAGAGGAATGAAAGACGAGGAGGAGGAAGATGAAGCAGCCATCTTTGACAGAAATCAGACAGAAAATTAAATTCAATCAGTGAATTAACGCCGCGGCAACAGATTGTCCTGTGTTCTGATTGGCTGGAAGGTGATCAGCTGCTGCAGACTGCAGCGCCTCCTGCTGGCCGGAGGAGGGAAGCGACTTTTAAAGAAACAAAGAAAACAACAGCGATCGCGTTCTAACAACACACCTTTTGTGAAGCGGTAATAAATAGAGATTCAACAGCTGTTCTGGAGCTTTCGATCACATCACATGATCTTCATCAGCAGACGTTGAAATGGACTTGTATGTTCACACACCCATTTTCTCTGAGCACTTTAAGGACGTCCATGTTGGACACGAACAACGTGACCATGTTGACAGCAAGGCAAACGCCGTCTGCTGAGGAAGACCATGTGATATGACTGAAAGCTCCAGAACAGCTACTAACTGGACCTTGCGGTGAGATTAACGGTTTATAGATTATAACCTTTGGCTTCATCAGTGGTTAATACACCATTTATTAATCATCAGTAGGTCAGTTTAAAGCCGTCAGTAAGGAGACATTTAGGTTGCCATGTTTTAATACTTTGTCTGGTTATCCTGTCACGTGTACCCCAAAACGCATTTTCGCCACAGACCGCCATTATGAAAGAACGAACTTCCCATCAGCCTCAGCTGCGCTTTGTGTTTGCTGCTAATTAGCTAATGTTAGCATGCTAATGGGCTAAACTAACACCTGCTAAACGTCAGCATGTTAGCATTGTCACTGTTAGCATGCAGATGTTAGCATTTAGCTCACAGCACGGCTGTGTCTAAGTACAGCCTCACAGAACCCTCGGAGGCCCCGACCCCTCGGAGGCCCCGACCCCTCGGAGGGCCGGACCCCTCGGAGGGCCGGACCCCTCGGAGGCCCCAAACCCTTGGAGGGCCGGACCCCTCGGAGGCCCCGACCCCTCGGAGGCCCCGAACCCTCGGAGGGCCCGACCCCTCGGAGGGCCGGACCCCTCGGAGGGCCCAGACCCCTCAGAGACCCCGACCCGTCGGAGGCCCCGACCCCTCGGAGGGCCGGACCCCTCGGAGGCCCCGACCCCTCGGAGGGCCGGACCCCTCAGAGGCCCCGACCCCTCTTAGAATAGATGTTTTAAAAATGGATCCGATTAAATTAGACTAGATTAGATTTTCTAAAAATGGGATAAATGAAATCACATTACATGAGATAAGATTACATTTTAAAAACTGATCAGACTGAATTTGATTGTTATTATTTATTTAAATGGATCAGATTATTTTAGTTCAGACTGGGTTTGAAGAAAATCTGGATTAGATTAAATCAGATGTTTTAAAACATTATTAGATCGTGAGATTAAATTTTTATTGTAATTACATTTAATTGGATTTTTAAGAAATGAGAAGAGAATTACAGGATTATATTTTATTATTTAATAACTGGATTAGAATAGATGAGATTAAATCAGATTAGAACAGACTGAAGATTACATATAAAGTCCTACAGATCAGATGAAATCATCTAAAACCTTATTGATCTCTGTGATGTTCTTCCAGCAGCTGATCAGCTTTACCACATGTGAAGAACAAACTTATCAAAGACTTGATGACGTGAGAAACAGGAAGTGAAAGCAGCAGAACTTACTGACGCAGGAAGACGAAGAGAAATATTCCAACAAAAATCCAAATTTAAAACAAAAATCCCAACAAACTCCAGAAGACTCCGCTGGTCGTCGATCAGTAATCTAACCTGCTCAAAAGCTTTCGGTCAAAATGAATTTCTCCAATCGAAAGAATTGATTATTGGTCTCAGATGATGTCGTAAAAAGACTCAAAAGTTCTGTTTTTTTGAATGAAGTCTGGTGTGTTTGTGTCTGTCCTGTCTCGGTGTCAGGACGCGTCGGTGGTCTCCGTGCAGAGGACAGACGCACGCTAATATACGACTCAGCGCTGTGATGTCACACATTCCTACTGCTGTTACCCCCGACGACGGGTCTCACACACACACACACACACACACACACACACACAGTCTTAATGCTGTTTACGTGTGAAAACACTGAAACATGGAGGAAGAAAGAGACAAAAACAATCAGACGTAAAGGTTAAAAAATCTCCTGTGAAAGAGTTCGTTCACGATGAAAAATCACTTTTTAATCATGAAGGGTGTTTTAGAGGTCCTTGAGGAGGTTCAAACTGTTGTCAGGGAGGCTGGAATGGTCCTGGAGGAGGTTCCAAGGTCCTTGAGAGGTGGGCAAGATCAATGTGGAGGCTCAAATGTGCGGTGGCCCTGAGAGCTCAGCGCACTGCAACTTAACAAAACACGCGTTTTCTCTGAATGCTGCACACGTGTTGGTAAACTGATGAAGAGGTAAGCTGCTGTCCTCGAGCTCTCAGGACCACCGTACAAATGGTCCTGGAGGAGGTTTCTGGAGTCCGTGAGGGAGCTGAAGGCGTCCTTGAGAAGGTACCAGAGGTCCACATTGAAGCTTATATGTTCCTTGCAGCGGATACTCTAAGGGGACTCCAGGAACCCCTTCAAGGACCCTGGAATCCCTCAAAGACTCCTGGAACCTCCTCACTGACACTGACAAGAAGGTCCTGGAGTCCTCAAGGGGGTTCCAAGGGTTCTAAAAGACGTTCCAGGGGTCCTTGAGTGGGTTAGCTGCTAGCGTAGCCTGAAGCATCAGTCCTGTTGCTACGGTTACCTGCAGGTTAACACACCTGGAGCTCTGATTAAAAACAGCGGTTACTATCCGAGAGTCGCATCATCATCCTCCTCTTCATCATCATCTCCCAGCCAATCAGAGTCCAGTATTCTGTAATCAAAACAGATGACTGCTCCTCTCTCTGTCTCTCTCCCTCACGACCCCTGACCCGACCTCGTCCCGCCTCCTCGTAATCCGTCACCGCGGAGACCGGGTCGTCGTTAGCAACTATTTCCTGTGGAAGGGGGCGGGGCTCCAGAGGATCGCATTGTCCACAGGATAGGTGTGCGTGTGTTTAATGACCCCCGCCGTCTTTGTCCCAGTCAGACAAAACCCCGCCCCCCATTCAGCCTCTGACGTCATCAGCCACGCACACACACACACACACACACGCACACACACACACAGTAACACACACACACACACACACACACACAGCTCATCAATCACCTCATTAGAGAGAAAGAGGTCGCTGATCACAAAAACACGAGTTGTGTTTGTGTGTGTGTGTGTTTGTGTGTGTGTTTGTGTGTGTGTGTTTGTGTGTTGTGACGCACACAACATTCCTGCCCCCCCACAGCGACACACACTCACCCAAGTCCTCACAAACCAGGTTAAAGCAGAAGAAACGGTTCCAGGATACCTTGAGGGGCACTGGACTCAAATGGTTCTTCAGGGGTCCTTGAAGAGGATCCTGGAGTCCTTGACAGGTTCCAAGGTCCTTGAGAGGCTACCAGAGGTACTTGAGGCGGGTTTGGTCCTCACAAACCAGTAAATAAATCTGTATAACTCAGTTTGGGCTTTGGATCAGTTCTGGACCAGTTCAGCATCTGCGGTGCAGCGTTTTGTTCTGACTGTGATACAACGCTGGATATAGTCGTCACCATAGCAACGGCCGCTGAGGCTCATGGGTACTGTAGTCGACAAACAGCAGTTTGTCCATACGAGCACATTAAAGGATAATTCTCTGCTCTTATTTTGGTAGTTTATCATTCCCTCAGTAATAACAGTGAGCCTGAGGTGTAGCTCCACCTGCTCCACCTGCAGGTCAGCGCTGGGGTGAAGTCAACAAGCGTTGGAGGCTGTGCCGCAGTGCACTCTGGGACGTGTGGAGGGTCCGTAAATCTTTAAAAACGCCTCACAGAGAGTTTCCTGTTTAAAAAGTAGTTTCCTCAAACAGCTGCTCGCTGTAGTTTTTATCAGACTAACAGGAGGAAACAGAGCGTCTGTTGGGGACTATTTCCAGCGGCGGATGAATCCACATGTGGTGCTGCAGTGAGTGTTTGACGTGTGCCGCAAAACCAAAACTAGCAGCTAAAGGAGGCTAAAAAGCTGCAGAGCTGGCGATGACGGCGCTTTAACACGGAGTCAGAGATTCTGTCGTTTGTTGCAGCGTTGAAGTAACTGAAAGTTCATTTCAAACAGGTCGTATCTGTTTCTCCTTTCTGAGAGCAGAAACGTCTCCTCGCCGCTTCAGTTGAACTTCTCACACGGCTGCCGGTCGTCACCAGGCAACAGGCTGCCTTCACCCCAAACTGCTTCGACCAATCAGCACTGACGTCACTGCAGTGTGTGTGTGTGTGTGTGTGTGTGTGTGGACATGAATAATGGACTCCAGCTGAGTGTGGGAAATCTTGGGGCTGTTTCTGTTTCGTATCACTGCTTCACAAACAAGCTAAAATTAGATTAACGTCTAGTTTTTGTAACTTAAAGAAAATATTTTGTTTCCGTTGTTTTGCATTTACACGTCAGCAGGCAGACGAGATTTCAGAATCAGCTTTATTGGCCAGGTACGTGTGCACAAATTAGGAATTTGGGTTCTCGTTGCTCTCAATGCACATTTACAGAACCATATTTATATATAAGGGTAACACTTTTATATTATATATATAATATACTCCCAGAAGGAACAATAGCAGACATTGAGGATGGTTACAAGTACCTTGGAATACCACAGGCAAATGGCAACCTCGAAGAGGCAACAAGGAAGACGACAACGGCCAAATACCTCCAACGAGTAAGGCAAGTCCTAAGAAGTCAGCTCAATGGCAAGAACAAGGCCCAGGCAATAAACAGCTACGCCCTGCCAGTGATCAGATACCCTGCAGGAATAATAAGGTGGCCAAAGGAAGAGATACAGACCACAGACGTTAAGACGCGAAAGCTCCTCACCATGCATGGAGGGTTCCATCCCAAATCCAGCACCCTGAGACTGTACGCTAGCCGTAAGGAAGGCGGCCGTGGACTAGTGAGTGTGAGAGCCACTATCCAGGATGAAACATCCAAGATCCACAAGTACATCCAAGATAAGGCCCCAACAGATGACGTGCTCAGGGAATGTCTCAGGCAATGGGGAACAGAGGAAGACGTGCTGGAGGAAGGACCATCATGGGAGGACAAACCCCTACATGGGATGTACCACCGAACATAACTGAAGTGGCTGATATCAAGAAGTCCTACCAATGGCTAGAGCGGGCTGGATTGAAGGACAGCACAGAGGCACTCATCATGGCTGCACAGGAGCAGGCCCTGAGCACCAGAGCAATAGAGGCCCAGATCTACCGCACCAGACAAGACCCAAGGTGTAGGCTGTGCAAAGAGGCCCCTGAGACAATCCAGCACATAACTGCAGGGTGTAAGATGCTGGCAGGGAAAGCATACATGGAGCGCCATAACCAAGTGGCTGGCATAGTGTACAGGAACATCTGCACTGAGTATGGACTGGAAACCCCGAGGTCAAAGTGGGAAACACCTCCAAAGGTGGTAGAGAATGACCGAGCCAAGATCCTGTGGGACTTCCAGATTCAGACTGACAGAACGGTAATGGCGAACCAACCAGACATTGTGGTGGTGGACAAACAGCAGAGGAAAGCCGTCGTGGTTGACGTGGCGATACCAAGCGATGGCAACATCAGGAAAAAGGAACATGAGAAACTAGAGAAGTACCAAGGGCTCAGAGAAGAGCTGGAGAAGGCCTGGAAGGTGAAGGCAACAGTGGTGCCCGTGGTCATCGGGGCACTCGGGGCAGTGACCCCCAAACTGGAGGAGTGGCTACAGCAGATCCCTGGAAGAACACCAGACATCTCGGTCCAGAAGAGCGCAGTACTGGGAACAGCAAAGATACTGCGCAGAACCCTCAAGCTCCCAGGCCTCTGGTAGAGGACCCGAGCTCGAAGGACGAGACCACCCGCGGAGGGTGAAGGACCAAGTTATACATATTTACATATTAGTAGCATACTGGCTCTTATTTAGTCATTTTAAAGCACTTATTATACCATATTCTACAACGAGGCCATTAACTAAGAGTTTTCCCTGAGTAGCCTCCTAATTACTGCTGATTGACAGGAAGTAAGGAAGCTGTCGTCCATGAATTACGTGAATTATTAAAGACGCGACAGTGACGTTACATAACATGCTAACACACAATATATGCACCTTGTGTTTAGAGTGAATGGAGGAATTAAAACTCCTGGAAGAAAACATGAATGCTTTCAGTCTCATTTACAACAAACACTTAGAAAAATGAACAAAAAATCATTTAAACCCACCAAAACTTTTTTCCCACCTGTTTCCACAGATGAATCTTTTTTAAGGAACTGAGAAACTTTATCCCGAAACCTTTTTTTCACCTGTTCTTAAGTCATAAACACAGGAGAGAAAACCATTTAGACCAGATTTCCCCCTAATTGGTCTCTCAGGGCTTCCGTAAGAAACAGTCGACATTAACTTTGACTTTTTATCTGCATCACATCTTCACAACAGCTCGTTCATCATCAGACAAACGGACGAAACATCTTCTCTCGATACTAAAGAGCTTTAGAATCCTTCCTGCACTCATTTCAAGCCTCACTGTAATATCTGGAAACGATTTCTGGAGTTTGTGCAGCTTCTGGTTCTGTTCTTGTTCTGTGATTATATTGTTTATTTTCTCCTCGTTGAATCAAACTTTCTTTCAGCAGGTTTCAGCGTTTCATCTCGTCTCGTATGAAGTTCTTCCTTCACGGTCGGGACGATGTTGTTGTAACTAACAACTCGTCCTGTTTCACACGAAGATAAAGATCCGTCCTCCATCAGCTGCTTCACCTCCATTTTCTCTCTGATCCAAAGTCAGATCGGATCAATAATCAAAGATCCACCGACAGACCGATCAAACAGATTGCTCAGCCAGCAGAGGAGCGTCTTCTGTTCGTCTCTCTGCAGAGGAGACAGAGGACAGTCAGACAGAGACAAACACAGAGACCTCATACTGACCTTTGACCTCTGACCTGTGTCTTCATACTGACCTTTGACCTTTAGCTGCACTGTTTTCTCTCTCAGGATCCTTCCCTTCCTGCTGTAGACGGTGCAGGTGTAGGTGTTTCTGTCTCTGACTGTGGGGGATTTCAGGGTCAGACTGAGGTCTCCAGTTCTCAGCAGGTCTCCCTTCATCTCTGTTCGGCCTCTGTAAACCTGGTCCTGTTCTCCAGACCGGTCAGAGTCTTTCTGATACACGTGGACCATCCTGTGGTCTCCGTCCCTCCACTTCACTTCCGTGTCCTCAGGCAGGTCAGCTGTGGTGTTGAAGGGCAGCAGGACAGACTCCACCCCCTCCTCCACCTCCACCTGACAGGCTGAGAGGACAACAGACACAACATCAGCTGTACAGACGGCAGCAGCAGTTTGGAATAAGTGAATTCTTCCAAAGCTGTAGAGAAACCTGAAGGCCAGAACCAGATCAGAGGAGCAGGTCACAGCGGACAGAAATACAGGAAGTCACAGCAGGTGTTTCTGATGGCGCTCAGGTGTTTTTGTCCACGTGGTGCTTCACAGTAATGTCTCATGTCAGAGCTGAACGGCTGCATGTTGCTTTGCTTTGTCCCTTTTACATTTCTGACTTCAGATGAAACGTTTGTTTTCATCTCTGTTCTGTAAATGAATCTCAGCTCCACACAGCATTTCAGACACATGTTCATCATCCATCCAAAACATGTCTCACTGTTTCCGTGGCAACGTCACTGCCTCCACAGGATTCGCTCAGGTCATTTCTACATTTCTGTCAGAGCTGATCTTTTTCAGCTGGACTCTGTTATTATCTAGTACTGACGAGTGTTTCTCATGAGGAGTCTTTCTATTGATCCCACTGAACAGGATGTCTGTGACACGCATCTGATCACAGATCAATAATCAATAATCAGCATTATCTGTCAGATGTTCCATCAGTGATGTTGTGATTATATCAGCTTCCCTTTGGCTGCGACGGTTAAAGAGACACATTTCACTTTGAGATGACATTTAGCTTCTGATGGAAACATTTAATATTCATCACAATAACTGGACCTTTGTAATAATATAATAATATAATATTCAAACCTCTCAACACAGTTTCTTTCACTGTTTGAAGTGAAATCCGTCCCCTTGTCCCATCTGACAGAGACAGTGTTGTCTTTGCTGTTTGTCCAATCAGCAGCACAGCTGACTGTTTATTAAATCCCTGAGTATTAATGTCAAATGGACTCAGTCAAATCTTTATCAGCTGTCTCTGAGACACAGTTACAGTCTAATTATTGGACTTCACTAAAACTTATGACAGAAAGTGAATATTAATAATATCATTATTGTTATTATAGGAATCTAATAGACAGCTCTGACCTCTGACCTCTGACCTGTATCTACAGCACTGACCTTTGACCCGGAGCTTCACTTTTTCTCCATCAGGATCCTTCCCTTCCTGCTGTAGGCGGTGCAGGTGTAGGTGTTTCTGTCTGTGTCTGTGGGGTATTTCAGGGTCAGACTGAGGTCTCCAGTTCTCAGCAGGTCTTCCTTCATCTCTGTTCGGTCTCTGTAAACCTGGTGCTGTTCTCCAGACCGGTCAGAGTCTTTCTGATACACGTGGACCGTCCTGTAGCCTCCGTCCCTCCACTTCACTGTGACGTCTTTAGGCAGGTGAACTGTGGTTTTGCAGGGCAGCAGGACAGACTCCACCCCCTCCTCCACCTCCACCTGGTAGACTGAGAGGACAACAGACACAACATCAGCTGTACAGACGGCAGCAGGAAGTGAAATCCGTCCCCTTGTCCCATCTGACAGAGACAGTGTTGTCTGTGCTGTCTGTCCAATCAGCAGCACAACTGACTGTTTATTAAATCCCTGAGTATTAATGTCAAATGGACTCAGTCAAATCTTTATCAGCTGTCTCTGAGACACAGTTACAGTCTAATTACAGCCGTAAGCAGCAGGTCCAGGGTTCAAGCCAACACAGACGTTAGAAGTTTAGAGCTTCTGATCTGGACCTGGTCCCATGTGGCCCAGACGGGACAAAAGCAGTGAAATGTCCCTTTTTGCATTTTCACAATCAGAAAGAAGAAAACAAACTATTTCTGATTCACAGTCTGACTCGTGTTATGCCACGCCCATTGTCTGCCCTTGTAGCGCCCCCTAGTGGTCGATGTGAAGGAAACTTTACGGGCAGCTTTCAGGTACGTATGTGGACACATCCTGGAAGGTTTGTGATGATTGGCCCAGCGGATGTTGACTGTGGTCTATTTATGTGCTGAGCCACGCCCCTTCTGAAGCTCATTGGTCAATATCTTGAAACTAAATAAGATATCAACAAGCTTTATACAACTTTTGATAAGCGTCGTCCAATGATGATCCACCGAACATTTGGTAGCAATCGGACCTGCGGTTTAGGAGGAGAGGTCAAAAATGGGTTTTTCAAAACATTCAAAATGGCGGAAAATCTAGTCAGGCGGACTTTAGTGGTCCAAGAGGCTTTTTGTAGAGCGTTGAGCTGGACGTGTGAGAGACATTTCAACTCATTCATATTAATAATATCATTATTGTTATTATAGGAATCTAATAGACAGCTCTGACCTCTGACCTCTGACCTGTATCTACAGCACTGACCTCTGACCCGGAGCTCCACTTGTTTCCTCATCAGTATGTCTCCCTCCCTGCTGTAGACGGTGCAGGTGTAGGTGTCTCTGTCTCTGTCTGTGGGGGATTTCAGGGTCAGACTGAGGTCTCCAGTTCTCAGCAGCTTCATCTCTGTTCGGTCTCTGTAAACCTGGTCCTGTTCTCCAGACCGGTCAGAGTCTTTCTGATACTCGTGGACCGTCCTGTAGCCTCCGTCCCACCACTCCACTGTGACGTCTTCAGGCAGGCGAACTGTGGTTTTGCAGGGCAGCAGGACAGACTCCACCCCCTCCTCCACCTCCACCTGACAGACTGAGAGGACAACAGACACAACATCAGCTGTACAGACGGCAGCAGGAAGTGAAATCCGTCCCCTTGTCCCATCTGACAGAGACAGTGTTGTCTTTGCTGTCTGTCCAATCAGCAGCACAACTGACTGTTTATTAAATCCCTGAGTATTAATGTCAAATGGACTCAGTCAAATCTTTATCAGCTGTCTCTGAGACACAGTTACAGTCTAATTATTGGACTTCACTAAAACTTATGACAGAAAGTGAATATTAATAATATCATTATTGTTATTATAGGAATCAAACTGGTTAGGGGTGAAACAGGTGAGAAGGATGCGTGAGCAGAGACAAACCCAGACCTGCTGGGGGGTCCAGGGGTCTGCCCCCCCGGAGATTTACTTTTTAAACAAGATACTACTTTCTCTAATAACCCCAGACCTCGCTGTTTCAGATCACTGCAATATAAAGCTACACCAGAGGTCGAGTTAGCAAAAACAGAATTGATCCTCTCAGTGCGGCCCAGTTACTTCCAGCTCGCTGCTGCAGATCCTTCCTTTATAATATATCAGCATGAGCACATGTTAATGACAGCAGCTGTGTGATCTGATAGTTCAGATACAGTCAGAGACGACAGAAGGTCTCCAGGCAGAAACACACTCAGTGTTTCACATGTTTGTTCTGTTTCCTAAGTTAGACAACAGAGTGAGTGAGAAACAGATTTGGTCATAAAACTAGCTGTTAACCAGCCGTCACTGCAAGCTGCTGATCAAATCTGTATTTTATGAGCACGACATCGTCTGACAGTCAACAGAACTGCAGGTTCATGACAGCAGCTGTGAGATATATCCACATTTAAAATGAACTTTTCATCATGTGACTTGTGGCTCTGTGTTGAACATGTTCTAATAGATCTGTAGCAGATTAGGATGATTTATGCAGCAGCCCCTGTATGATATGTAATACAGGAAGACTCCTCACTGCTGACAGATGGAGCAGTGATGAGGGAGCGCCTCCTGGTGGCAGAGAAGAGAACAGCATGTTGGATTTAATGAGGTTGGAGGATCACGTGTGCTCGCTGCAGCAGCCCTGCAGGGGAGCTGCAACCAAACCTCAGCAGAAAAGTTGGACACTGAAGTGTCCCGCTGTATGGAGGAGACCCTGTCCCCCTGTGGTTGGTGCTTGGTCCTGGCTGATGGGGGCAGGAGGTTGGTGTCAGAGGAACAGAGGCTGTGGGAGGGAGTGTGGTGATGGAGAAGGAGGTCGGTGACGTAGCTGAACTAACAACTACTCGTTCATTTTGAATCAGTTTGTGTTCTTGTTTCCTCTCAAGGAAAATTAATCTTCATCCCTTCAAACTGACAAGAAGCTGCTGAGATTTTACTGAGAATCCACAAAAGTTCCTCGAAGACAAACCAGAGATAACGACAGAAACTGATTCTTTACTTCTACACAGTCCTCCACTGGGAGGCATCAGGAGCTGTTGTTAGTGACTGATTCAGTCTCAGGTTGTTCCTGGTTGGTTCCTCACTCGTTTCTTGATAACTACTCAAAGTGTTGCAGACATGTTTGATGAAGAACAGATATTGATTGAGCCTCCACAGTCAGCCATGTTTAGATAGACAGAAGACAGAAGAGCTGGCTCAATAATGCTACGGTACAGGAGAAGATGGGGTTGGACAGACAGGTGATGTAGTTTACAGATGGCTGTAAGTCAGTGCTTGTAAATGTCCGTGGTATGCTGACTGAAACTGAGGTTATTGTCCAGTGTGATCAGTGGGTGATTTTAAAGGGGGATGAGGGGGACACACCGCTAAACCAGCGCTGGTTAAAATAGAAACGCAACGTCAAAATTGAATTATTCTAAACAATTTATCGATATTCTCTAGAGCAGACGGGGGAAAGAGAAAGTGCGGCAGCAGCATGACAGAGGCCGGATCAGAAATGAACAGAACTTGGAGCAAAAGTGCCCTTAATGCTCAGACTTTTTGCTGTTCTCACTTGTTGAGGTGTTGCCTGACGTGCTGACGTAAGCGTATTGTCTCATTTCCGGTCACCGGTGTTTTTGTTTTGCTAGTAGCATATTTTTGCTGCTCTAGCTCATCACAGTTAATTTTGTTCGATTCTTCATTATAGCGACAAACTATCTGCTATACATTTAAACGTACTCTAGTTCTGCTCAGGCACTCATAGCTCTCTCCTTCTTTTAACAACTTTCCCACTAATCCCACAGTTTACACGCTATTCAGTTTAGCTAGCTACTGTTCTTTAGCTTAGCAGCTAGCAATGGCTTCTCTCTCTCCCTCTCACTCTCATGCTCTCTCTTGCTCTGTGTGTTTAGCTATTCCTCTGCCTCCTTTAGTGATAATGGTACATGTAATAAATGTAGCTTATTTGTAGCATTGGAGGCGAGGCTTAGTGAATTGGAAACGCGGTGCCGCACCATGGGAACTCAACCATTAGCTGCTGTAGTTAGCCAGCCTCCAGAAGCCGGTGCAGACCGACCAGAGGTAGCTCCTGTTAGCCGTCTCCCTGTTAGCCGAAACCAGGGAGGCTGGGTGACTGTCCGAGGGAAGCATAGCTCTAAGCAGAAGCCCACGGTTCACCACCAACCTGTTCACGTTTCTAACAAGTTCTCCCCACTCAGCGACACACCCGCTGAGAAACCAACTCTGATTATTGACAGCTCCATTTTGAGAAACGTGAAGTTAGCGACACCAGCAACCATAGTCAGATGTATTCCTGGGGCCAGAGCGGGCGACGTTGAATCCTATTTAAAACTGCTGGCTAAGGATAAGCGTTAATACAGAAAGATTGTTATTCACGTCGGCGGTAACGACTCCCGATTACGCCAGTTGGAGGTCACTAAAGTTAATGTTGAGTCGGTGTGTACATATGCAAAGACAATGTTGGACGCCGTAGTTTTCTCTGGGCTCCTGCCAAACCTGACCAGTGATGACATGTTTAGCCGCATGTCTTCATTCTGCTGCTGGCTGTCGAGGTGGTGTCCAGCAAACGATGTGGGCTTTGTAGATAATTGGCGGACTTTCTGGGGAAGACCTGGTCTGATTAGGAGAGACAGCATTCATCCCACTTTGGATGGAGCAGCTCTCAAATCCAGAAATCTGGCCGAGTTTATTAGTGGACCTAAACCATGACAACTCAGACTTCAGACCAGGAGGCAGAGTTGCAGTCCTACACGCTTCTCTGCGCTTCCAGAGCAGTTACCCACCCAAAACTCCTTAGTGACGGTGTCTGCCCCTCGACCACTTAAATTAATAAAACCAAAAGTTAACAGAAGAGGAGTTATACCTAAAAACCTAAAAAAAATAGGAGAATTAATTGTGGACTCTTAAACATCAGATCTCTGTCATCTAAAGCTGTACTAGTGAACGATTTAATATCAGAGTATCATATTGACTTATTCTGTCTTACTGAAACCTGGCTGGGTCATGAAGAATATGTTAGCCTAAATGAATCCACTCCGCCCAGTCATATTAATACTCCTCCTCGAGGCACCGAGGAGGTGGAGTTGCAGTCATCTTCGACTAATCAACCCTAAACCTAAACTAAATTATCACTCATTCGAAAGCCTTGTTCTTAGTCTTTCACCCCCAACTTGGAAAACACAACAGCCAGTTCTATTTGTTATAGTGTGCCGCGCTCCTGGTCCTTATTCTGAGTTTTTATCTGAATTCTCAGAGTTTTTATCAAGTTTAGTCCTTAAAACAGATAAAGTAATGATTGTAGGTGATTTCAATATTCATATGGACGTTGAAAATGATGCCTTAGTACTGCGTTTATCTCATTATTTGATTCGATTGGCTTTTGTCAGAGTGTGCATGAAACCACTCACTGTTTTAACCACACCCTCGACCTTGTTCTGGTATACGGCATTGAAATTGAACATTTTATAGTCTTTCCACGGAATCCTTCATTATCGGACCATTACTTAATAACTTTTGAACTGCTATTACTGGACTAAACGCCATTAGGCAAACACTCCTACTCTAGATGTCTATCTGATATTGCTGTGGCTAAATTCAAGGAAGCGATCCCATCTGCATTTAATTCAATGTTATGTCTCGATATAACAGAGGACTCCCAATGCTAATCGCAGCCCCTCCCAAATTGACCATCTAGTTGATAGCGCTGCAGGCTCACTGCGAACGACACTCGATTCTATCGCTCCTCTAAAGAAGATAATAAAACAAAGAAGGTTAGCTCCATGGTATAACCTCCAAACCCGCAAATTAAAGCAAACATTGCGAAAACTTGAAAGGAAATGGCGTTCCAACAACCTGGAAGAATCTCGTTTAGTCTGGCAAGATAGTATTAAAACATATAGGAAAATAAAAACAACCCCAGGTTTCTTTTCAGCACTGTAGCCAGGCTGACAGAGAGTCATAGCTCTATTCAAACCACGTATTCCTATAGCCCTCAGTAGTAACGACTTCATGAGTTTCTTCAATAATACAATTGAACTATTATAGAAAAAATTAATCAAGTCCTACGTACCGATTTATCTTCATTGAGTCTGGTTCTGTCCAAGGTTTCTGCCGATTAAAAGGAAGTTTTTTCTTGCCACTGTCACCAAATGCTTGCTCATGGTGGGATTTGTTGGGTCTCTGTAAATAATATTATAAAGAGTACGGTGTAGACCTAATAATTATACAGTATTTCAGAGTTTAGTTTAGAGTTTGGGGGAGGGGAGTTTGGCTACCATTGGGCCATCCCCCCTGTTAAAAATGAATAAATCGCCTACGAGTGTAATGCCAAGGTATCTGAAAGACTCCACCAACTCTACCTTCTCTCCTTTGATGGTGAGACTGGGGGGATGGACCAGGGTTTTGGGGGGGCTAAAGAGAAGTTCTTTAGTTTTTGAGATGTTAAGGTGGAGAAAGTCATTGGTGGACCATGTGCTAAAATGGGATATGGGATGTTGATAGGCAGAGAGAGTCATTGCTGTCATTGAGTAGTGCTGGGATGGCCGTGTCATCTGCATATTTGAAGTAGAGGGTAGTGGGTGGACTTTGACAGTTGTTTGTTTAGAGCAGGGGTGTCAAGCTCAAATACACAGTGGGCCAAAATTTAAAACTTGAACAAAGTTGTTGGCCAACATTGAACAAATTAACCTTTTAATATGGACCCAAACAAGTTTTGCTTTAACATTGAATATGGAACAAGCAACGCTTATTACCATACAATATACAGTCCCCAAGGGAAATTAATAATTTATTGACTTTCCATGGCCAAGAATTACATCTGAACACCTATCTGGCATGCTAAAAGCAAGACTTTTCACTGAAACCACCGTTTCATAGTGTCGTCTAATGTTGTACTCCTTAGTTAAAGCCACGTTGGCTCCACATACAAGACGAACAGATGTGTCTTTACACATGTAAACAGATATTCTGCCTCCCACCTGTCCCAAAAGCTCCTGTTTTCTGCCTTTCTTTTCGCCATTTTTGGGAAGGGGTAGCACGGTGACAGTTGTAGCCTGAGGTCGCTATGACTACTGTCACAGAGGAGAGGGCGTTTCTGGGTCCTGTCATGATTGACGCGCCAAAACAACAGCAGAGCATTATGGGATTTGTAATATTAGTGGTGAATGCGCTGTATAATACCGGCGGGCCAGCTCTAGTAGTCATTTGGTATTGCCTCGTGGGCCAAATATAATTACACTGCGGGCCAAATTTGGCCCGCGGGCCAGAGTTTGACACCTGTGGTTTAGAGGGTGTAGAGAGTACGCACCCCTGTGGAGTGCCGGTATTGAGAATAACGGTGGCTGACAGTGAATTGTCAACCTGTACTGCTTATATGCTAATTGAAGGGGATCCAGGAATGGTAAAACGTATGGAAGGATGGTGTTTTTGACCAGTTTATCGAAGCATTTCATTATAACAGAGGTTAGAGCTACATGCCTGTAGTGGTTTAACTCTAATGGGTGTGGTTTTCAGGTACAGGGATGACGATCGATGTCTTCCATAGAACAGGTATTGTTGAAGTAAAAAGTGATCTGAGGAGGAGATAGAGAAGGATGGGTGTCAGTTCCAGGGCGCTGTTTTTCAGAACCCGACCTGGGATTCCATCCGGCCCGGGAGCCTTATTGGGTTTGCACCTAATAAGTCGGCGGTAGACATCCTGCTGAAAGGCTTGTTTGGTGTTCATATTTGCAAATTTGTGTTTCAGTTTATTTATATAGTTCATTTTGGCCTCAATAATTAAAATTTTAATGTCCCAATAGTTTTAAGTGCTGCAAAGGCCTTCTGCCTAAAGGCTTGTTTCTTGTTGTTGAAAAGCTGTTTGATTTGTGGGGTGATCCAGGGTTTTGACTTTGGGTAAGTTCGATAGGCCTTACTGGAATCGAAGTATCCATACAGAATTTGATGTAGTCTATGATGACCAAAATTTGCTCGTCCAGCTCTCCATCATAAATTCCCAGTCTGGGAAGCTGTGCAATAGCATCCTCCGACCATTGGGGGTTGTTAAATCTTGTTGGTACATCTACAGTGGTGTGAAAAACTGTTTGCCCCCTTCCTGATTTCTTACTTTTTGGGATGTTTGTCACACTTAAATGTTTCAGATCATCAAACAAATTTAAATATAGGTCAAAGATAACACAAGTAAACACAAAATGCAGTTTTTAAATGAAGGTTGTTATTATTAAGGGAAAACAAAATCCAAACCTACATGGCCCTGTGTGAAATAGTGATCGCCCCCTAAACCTAATAACTGGTTGGGCCACCCTTAGCAGCAACAACTGCAATCAAGTGTTTGCGATAACTTGCAATGAGTCTTTTACAGCGCTGTGGAGGAATTTTGGCCCACTCATCTTTGCAGAATTGTTGTAATTCAGCCACATTGGAGGGTTTTCGAGCATGAACTGCCTTTTTAAGGTCATGCCACAGCATCTCAATAGGATTCAGATCAGGACTTTGACTAGACAACTCCAAAGTCTTCATTTTGTTCTTCTTCAGCCATTCAGAGGTGGACTTGCTGGTGTGTTTTGGATCATCGTCCTGTTGCAGAACCCAAGTTCGCTTCAGCTTGAGGTCACGAACAGATGGCCAGACGTTCTCCTTCAGGAGTTTTTGGTAGACAGCAGAATTCATGGTTCCATTTATCACAGCAAGTCTTCCAGGTCCTGAAGCAGCAAAAAAGGGCCTAGACCATCACACTACCACCACCATATTTTGTTGTTGGTATGATGTTCTTTTTCTGAAATGCGGCGTTACTTTTACGCCAGATGTAATGGGACACACACCTTCCAAAAAGTTCACCTTTTGTCTCGTCAGTCCACAGAGTATTTTCCCAAAAGTCTTGGGGATCATCAAGACTTTTGGGAAAATACTCTGTGGACAAAAAATAAGAAATCAGGAAGGGGGCAACCACTTTTTCACACCACTGTACATATCGGTTGAAGGCTGGCAGAACGCGATCAAGCCAGCAGCTGTTAAAATCACCAAGGAGGAACACTGGGGCGTCCGGGTATTTGCTGGGCATAGCGTGTGTTGTGTGCTATTTGCTCGGCTGCTGCCTTGACGTTGCCGCTTGGTGGGATATTCATACAACAGTCGAGAACTCCCTCGAGAGGTAAAAGGCTCGGGCTGACAGGGTGAGCAACTCCAGGTCGAGATTACAGACCTTCTTGTGTACCTTGATAGTTAGTACACCAGCGGGAGTTAATGTACATGCACACCCCACCGCCCCGCACTTTCCCTGAGCTTTTGGTTCTGTCTGTATGATCCTAAAGCCATCGAGACTCAGTGAAGAACTAATGTGTCTGCTCTGTTCTCAACAATCTCCAGTTTGTGCAATGTTTCTCAGCTGCATTCGACCAGATGACTGAGCACAACTCAAGGAGGAACATTTACCAAAGCTCCCACACATGACTGTCAGGGCTGCAACACTTAGTGTTTTCATGTTAGCCTGCTGTTTAATACCACAGAAGAAGAAAATGGTCCATCTCTGTCCAGATAAATGCTGTAGACCACACGACAAACTGTTTAGTAAAGTTATGTTGGAGAGCTGATTTTTACTCATGAATGAGTGAGTTTGAGAGTTTTCTTACTTCTGGAACAAAACCTGGAAGCTTCTCTTCAGCTCTCTGCATCAGTTGTTTTTAACTCTCAACTCTTTTAGTTTGTGGAAGAAGTGCGTGTGAGAGTCAGTCTGCCTCAACAGTCAAGGAGCAACAAGGGTAAGGATGATAACCATTGGCATGATGGGTAATATAATAGTAGTGACATACCTGACATGAAATAGTGCCGAAAATGTACCAAAAGACCCCCAGCAACAAGACCAACAGCCAGGAGAACCAGGAGAACCAGGAGAACTTTGGACCAGTATGGAAATCGTTCTGTAGGAAACAAAGAACATCACGAACATGACCTCTGACCTCTGACCTGTATCTACAGCACTGACCTCTGACCTGTATCTACAGTAGGTGTTAGGGTTTGTTGCTGACCTTTGACCTTCAGCTGTATGTTTCCCACTCTCCGTTGTCCTCCTAACCCTCTGGCGGTGCAGGTGTAGGTGCCGCTGTCAGACAGGTGGAGTTTTGTCAGATTGAGGCTGAGGTCTCCGGTTTCCAGAGCGTCAGGCATCATGGATGTTCGGCCGCTGTAAAGCTGGTTTTGATATGTAAGTTCATCACCTTCCTGCTGACGCTGGTGGACGGTTGGAGGATCGAGATCGTAGCGGCTCCACACCACTGTGGGGTCGTCTAGTTCAACAGTTCGATACTCACAGGGCAGCAGGACAAACTCCTCCCCCTCATACAGCTCCACAGCTGAGGCATGCTGGGAAACTGTGAGGTCACACAGACAGAGAGGTTCAGACGACATACTCTGGTTCTTACTCGTGGTTTAAATATTGATTCTGTTTTTTTCGGAGGATCTTTTTTATTTCAGATCATAATTGTGTTTCTTTGACTCGTCTCTTAATTTGGATATTTTACCTTGTCGCTGTGAAATTAGCTCTCGCATCCTAAACCATCTCCCTGCAGCAAAGTCTCCTGCTGCCTTTGATAATAGCCCTGTTATTATAGTGACGTGGATTCTCCACTACAGTCTTTTAATGAGCACTGCCTGTCGGTCCTGGATAAAGTGGCCAGAGCTACGTCCGTTTCTAAGCTTGTATCTAATAGTTGACGTTCTCCCCAGATCTCGTTTGACAGCATCAGTAACGTTGTCTCTCCTGCGTCAGCTGCTGTTTTTATCCATTTTTTCAGTTGAGTGCAACAACTTTCTCTCCTTCTTTGTCGGTAAGATAAATGACATACGAGCAAACATCCTTCAGTCAACACCTTGCCCTTACCAGCCAACAATCCTGCAGAGTTTTCTCCAATCTCACCACAACAGCTCACCAATCTGGTTAGTAATCTGAAAAAGCTCCTTTAGTCCCCTTGACATTGTCCCACTTCTTTGTTAACAATTTGTATTGTTTCTATTGGTCCTTGTGTGCTCTCTATAATCAATAACTCGTTGCCATCTTGTCTGTCGCTCTGATTTCAAACAAGCTGCTGTTCAGCCACCTGTTAAAACAAACTACTCTGGGCCCTTCTTTGCCCCAGAACTACAGGCCTGCTTCTACTTCTGTGAAGAGAAATGAAATATACATATAAGTAAACAGCTGGCAATGATCCTTAACAGAGTAGTTTACACACACCAGCTCTATTTCCTGGCTACAAAGGAAATATCAAGTTATTACAACAACACTACCTCTGAAGCATGCGCGCTCCCGCGGCCAGGTGCACGACACCTGTCAGAGCTGCTGCCGCGAGCTCACCTCTGACAGCGCGCGTCACAAACAGTGCACGTGCTAAGCCTCACAGAAACGTGTGTTGACGCAAAGTTACTTACTCTTTTGAAGAAAACATCGTCATGGAGCTTAAACACACTAATGAAGCTCAGATCAAACAAACACAGATCAAAGACATGACGTCGGACCGCAGTATCGGGGTTGTCTTACCGTGCACGAGCGTCACAAACACCATGAACATCTTCATCTTCCTGTAAAAACTACAACTACCTCAAAGTCCTCTTTAATCTGCGTCTCACTAAACTAACACTTTGAGGTGAGCAGCTCACAGCCAGCCGTCACTTTCCTCCTGATAATCTGACTCTGAGAAAACTTCACTTTCGGTTTAACAGGAACTTTCCCAGAACTGGGGGGGAGGGGCAGTTACAGGAAGCTGGAAGCTGGTCGGTCATCTGCAGAGTAACAGTGACGCTGTCTCTGGAAACAAAATCATGTTTTCATGTATTTCATTTCATTTCATTTCTCAATACTGTGCAGCACAAACCTGGAAAAATGAAACCAAAACTATCCGCATGGAGAAATAATAGCGAAGAGAGACATGCAACAATATTTTCGTTTTCTTCTCCTAAAAATCTCTAAACTTTTTCTGTCAGGTTTGTTCGTTCGAGTGTTTCAAGTCCGATTCACTAAACTCTCTGAAGTGAACAAACGTGTCTTAATTGCTCATTTAAACCTGATGAATATGAATGTTCATGAGGAGGTGACATCACAGAGCCGTACGTGACATCACAGAGCTGTGCCATGACATCACAGAGCTGAATGTGACATCACAGAGCCGCACTGTGATAACAACGAATGAAATGGTTTGACATGAAATTAGAGGACAAAAACATGTTGCTACAAAGTCAAGGCGAGGTGCCGTCACAAACTCCACAACAGGTGAGGTGATATAACAGGAGGTTCACCTGGACAGAAACCCTGAGGCAGCTGTGAGAGAAACTTCCAGCAAACACTGAAATTTAGAAGTTATACCAATCACTCATGACAGTAACATGTAAAAAACTAAGGCTGCCGTTCTTCTCAGTAACTGTTGCTGTGAACATGTGGATGTTATATCAAGTGTCATTTCACTAACTGTTACGTCTGCCCGTATTCCCATACGTTTACTTTCTGTTTCTGTGTTTGTGTGAGAGTGTGTGCTCTGTGGCTGCGAGGATCTTTGAGTGTTCTGATTGGCTGGATTCGGATTAGGAAGTCATTCCTGCCTGTGGCGATCAAACTCTTTATCTCCTCCCTCTAAGTGTCGGGGAAGCTGGCACTGATATTACTCAACTGGACACTGGATCATTAACATCACTGCAATACCTGAAATATTGTGCAATATTCTCTTACTCCTGTGCAGCATACTCTGTTCTCAGTTTAATTATTCCATGTTTGTTGATATTTATTAAACTATATTACTGCTGTGCAATATCCTCCGCCTAATAAGCTGGTTAAATCTGTTGCACTCAACTTGACAGTACACATGATTGCACTACTATTACTTATATTATTACATTGTACTGTACACTTACTTAGCTTTATACTTCATACCCACTTGTACTTATTTTGATTAGGTGTATTATAGTGTATCATATTTCGATTTGCTTGCAGACTTATTTATTATTATGTCTATTTCTATTCTATTAGTACTTCTTCCCCTGTGTGTCCATTCACAACATGTAGCGTCTCCAGCAGTCTGACGGCAGCCAACTGGAAACAGTCGAAGCACTTCTCTGTAGGAAAGACAACCTCAAGAGAAATCCCCCAGTCACTGAGACACGAACAGGGCCTTTCATCGTCAGGTCTCTGGGGGAAACAGCAGGCAAGATATACTATGACATTACTACGTCTTTAAAAGAAACTGATTTAATTCTGGGACAGGGGGCTGCTGCGACAGCTCTGGGGCGCTGGGCAGCGGGGCTGGCGAGCAGCGGTGCAGGCAAGCAGCTGAGGGAGCCATGCTTCCTTCTGGGGGGTTTCCCAGAAGGCGCCAAGACAGCAACAGACTGAGGTACCACCTGGTTTGCAGGCTGAATTGCTGACTGGAGACTAGCACGCAGGAGGTAAGCATGCAGGGATATGAGCTGGGGACCAGCAGGCTAAAGAACGACAAGCTGGGGTGCAGGCTGATGACTGGCGGGCCGGGAGTCTGGCTGGTTGCTAGTGGGCCAGGAGTCTCGGTAGCGCTGCAAACCTTGCCTCATGCTGGAGATTGCCGCAAGGTTCTCTACCATTATGGGAAGAGTTGCAAGCCAGGGTCTGGATAATATTGTTCTCTCCATTAAGGAGTATACAAAATGTCTGCGCTTCATATCGACTGAATCTATAATGGAAAGGCGGAATCTCTCTAGAGTGGAGAACACTTCCTTCAACTCCTCCACGAGGGAGTCGACTTCTGCTGGGTCCATGACTGGTCGGTCGTAAGTGGTGTAGTATGAAGACCCAAATGCAGAAGACCAGGAAGCGGAGTGAGGATGTAGAGGTAGCCGGATGACTACAGTATTTATTGGGTGCTGTAGCTTACAGGCAGGTACAGGCAGACAGGCAACAAAAAGGTAACAGGCAGGTAGGCTGATACAGGTCTCCACATACACATGCACAGTTGGTGCCGGTAATGCATCTCTAAGCTGCTTTGCCAATAAACACTGAAGAAGAAGAAGTCCTAGGACACTAAAACCAGTTGTATCTGTTTTGTGTGTTAGAGCTGAGCAATAGGCCGAGTGCCCTGTTGGTTTACCCAAAGTATCTGTGGAATGTTGTACGTGTTGTTGTGCCTGCTCCGGCTTCCTGCCCCAGTCCAGAGACATGCAGGTTAACTGCTGACTCTAAACTGCCTGTACTGACTAACAGGTGAACTGTGCATGTAAACCCCACCTCTCAACCAATATCAGCTGTGATTGCCCCCCCCCCTCCGCGACCCTCCGGGATAAGCGGGTATAACTGATGGATGTACGTTTTGTAAATAGCACTGAAGTTGTAGGGGTGAGCTGCCATTTTCTTTTGGACTGTTTTCTCCTGTTTTGCTGTATTGTAGGGAGTTATGCTGCGTTCACACCAACGCACAGCGAATTTTCGCCTCGCTTTACTTGCAAGTTTAACCATCTGGGTTACTACAGCGGTATGAAGCCAAAATAAACAGATTTTGCTGTGATTTAATTGCAATAAATGGATCAAAAGGTTGTCGAAATAACATCATGATGCCAATTTGTAAAAAGTCTGAATTCAGGCTTTGTCGGGTCTGTCCGCAAGACGACAAGCAAAAAACTTTTAAAATGCTTGTTTTCTTAATGGAGTTTCCTCCACACACAACACTGCAAAGCCCCGCGATACACGTCTTTGCACTGACTTTGTATGTAATTCGATTCACTTTTGGTGTGAACACGCCATTAGGTTCAGTAAATGTCTTGTTGGTTGTTTGGTCAGCACTTTGTGAGGAAGTGGATTCTTTGGTTTGTTGTTTTGGTCTTGGTGCACCCGACATACCGCTTCAGTTTGTCGTCCCAGTTTCACCTTTTTGTAGTAATTAATTGCAACTCAGTGTTCAGACTTTGGTTTGGGGCCCGAGGGACGGAGCGACTATTTAACCTTCATGTTGCGCGCCTTCGCTCCTAGACGGGGGCGTAACAGTAACATAATTAAACGTCTTTATGATTTTTAAGTCCAGCAGTGTTTTTCTCTCGTGGAGAAAGGCCGACTTTCTGTTCGTGACTTGTACGACACGTCTGGAACAAAATTTCATTTGTACCAAAGAGAAAATTAAAAAATACGAGAAAACTGCTGAATGTGACAAAATCTCTTAAATCCCTCGTGCGTGCCACTTAAGGCTGAATCTGCTCTGTTCTCGCATGATGGCCAAAACGCTTCTCTGGGGGAACAAACATGTGTTTGTGTCTGTTTCTGTGCACAACACTCCTGCCCGCCCCCCACGCAGCACACACGTCCTCACAAACTAAGTTAAACCAGAAAAACAGTTCCAGGATACCTTGAGGGCCACAAGTCAACGAGGAGACTCAAATGGTCCTTCGGGAGGTTTCAGGGGTCCTTGAAGAAGGTCCTGGAGTCCTTGAGAGGTTCCAAGGTCCAAGCAGAGGCTTAAATGGTCCTTGATGAGGCTTCCGTTAACGAGGATAGTCCTGCTAAAAAGCAACTAGCCTAGCTTAAGATAGCAGTACTTGTGTTATTCTCTATCATTCTACAAACCACACACGCGTAAACCTGAACGGCCTTTAGTAAAGTACAAGAAACCTCTGAAGTATTTTAAAAGTGATTTTCATGAAGAGACGTCATGTTTGTAAAAAGCAACACGCAGTAAAATACACCGAAGGTTTGTTTTATTCTTTAGTCTTTATTGTGTTTTATATAGAACACATCAGTAATGGAATTATAGCTAGGAAGGCGGGGTCAAACCCACCGTGACCTATGACCTCTCACCCCCAGCTGTAGGGGGAGGGGCTTCAGGGGTCATAGGTTGTCAGTTGTCACGGTGACAGACAGGAAGTCAGGACGGAGCTTTAGTTGATCTTTGGGTGGCGGAAGTCTTTGCCGGCGAACTTGGCCTTGTCTCCGAGCTCCTCCTCGATCCTGCAGGTCAAAGGTCACAGAGGTCAGAGGTCACAGAGGTCAGAGGTCAGGTCAGCTGACTGTCTGCTGTGTGTTTTTATTCCTCTGTCAACTCTCAGACTCAACAAGCAGCGTTTACTGGTAAAATTAAATGTGACAGGACGCTCTCACCTCATCAGCTGGTTGTATTTGGCCAGACGCTCCGACCTGCAGGGAGCCCCGGTCTTTATCTGAGAGAGAGAGAGACAGGTGGTCACTACTTGTCTCTTTACCTGTCTACCTGCTTGTCTACTCTACCTGTCTGTCTGTCTACCTGTCTCCCTGCCTGTTTGTTTACTTGTCTTATTGTATTTTCTTTCTGTCTACCTGTCCGGTGCAGAGTCCGACCACCAGGTCAGAGATGAAGGTGTCCTCAGTCTCTCCGGAGCGATGGCTGACCATCACACCCCAACCACTGCTCTGAGCCAGCTTACACCTGAGAGACAGACAGGTAGGGAGGGACGGGGAGACAGGGGGAAAGGTAGGGGGAGAGAGACAGACAGGGAGGTAGACAGGTAGGGAGAGAGAAAGACAGGTAAAGACAGAGTGAGACAGACAGATGGACAGAGAGACAGGAGAAAAATTGTAAGTTGAATTTGATCTCAAACACAGTTAACCAGCACATTGCAATAAATCAATCAATCAATCAATCAATCAATCAATCAGTCTGTCAATCAACGGCTCGTCAGACAGACAGCTGTCTTACGCCTGGATGGACTCGGTCACAGAGCCGATCTGGTTGACTTTGAGCAGCAGACAGTTGCAGGCCTTCTTGTCCACCGCCTGCTGAATCCTCTTTGGATTGGTCACCGTCAGGTCGTCTCCTACGATCTGATTGGTTAAAACACACACACACACACACACACACACACACACAGATGAGTCATTTTAATCTCACACAGTCCTTTTAAGGAACTTTTCCACGAACTCTGGTCCTTTTCCTTTTCATCCTCAGGTTTTGGTTCCTGAATCAAATCTAAATCTTCATCACCTCGTTGTCACCGTATGTGTGACTGTCTGTCTGTTTGCATACCTGTCTGTGTGTCTCACCTGGATGTCTGTAGAGGCGGTGAACTTGGCCCAGTTCTCCCAGTCGTCCTGGTCAAATGGATCCTCAATGGACTGGACTGGAGACAGAAAGAGAGACAGTAAATGAAGAGCGGATTATTCTCGTGTTGTACTGACCCCTACAGGCTTAAAGGTGCTACAGAGCTTTCTTTTATTCATGAAAACATCCAATGCAGAACTTCCATTGGAAATGTGCCGTTTAAACACTTCCATGTCTCCAAAACATGTTCTTTTATCCCTTAAATGTCTTTCATTTCTCCATTAAATTCAAATGGTGCTTAATAAAAACACCACTGTTTTAAAAAGTAATGGTCAGTATCAGGTATTTTTAAGGGATTTGGCTCGAGTAGTTCACACAGCATTCACACGCATTTCCTTCAGGAAGTGCTTCTCTAGTTCAAGTTTCCTGAATTTTATTTTGTGTGGTTATAGTAGAAAGTAAACAGTGAGAAATTTGGAATAGAAAGTGTGTGTGGTTACCGGGGTAGTTCTTGATGAAGCTGCGGTACAGGTCTCCCAGCTTCTCTCCGCTGATGTGTCTGGACGGGTCGTCGGGGGACTTGAAGTCCAGGTCGTACTTCCCACTGCGGTAGAACTCGGAGGCCGCCACGTCCATCCCGATGATGATCTTGTCGGGGTAACTGGCCTTCTCGATGGCCGACTTCAGCAGCTCCAGAGCTGCACGAAGAGGAACAAAAGTGTTGGAAACAAGTGTTTTTGTTTGCTGTGTAGGTGATAATGTAGGATGGACTGTTCTGATCTAAAATTCAGGCAGTTAGTGGTCAGGACAACTGCAGCTTTCAGACGTGTTTGGATGAAGCCAAATCCAACAAAACACATGGAACAGCATTTTAATCATGTAGCTCTGCTGAAGCCAAATTCCATTTTTATTCATTTACACTTCAAATTCTGTTCAAAATATCTCTCAACCAAGTAGCAAGTAAATGTAGAGCAGAGTAGTACAAATAATATCACAGTCTTACAAGGTATTTTCGCCTTAACCATATTTATGACGAGAACTATAGTATGAATATTATCATATTACAATATAACTGTGGTAGTTTAGGTGTTATCACTTCCTGGTTTATTTTGGTAGTATTCTTCTTCCCTTGTGTCTTGTGTTGTTACTTCCTGTCTGTGTTTTCCCTCCAGTTTTGATTGTTGGCCCTCCCTTGATTGTTTGCACCTGTGTCTCGTTGTCTCACCTCCCCCAGGGTATTTAGTCTGGTTCTTTTCTTTGTTCAGTGTTGGATCATTGTTGTACACATGGTGTTGTTCCTGCCGAGCATTGACTGTAAGTTTGTGTTGGATTCTTTGTTCTCCCATGGACCTTGTTTGGATTTTTGGATTTTGCCTGCTCCCTTGTGAACTGTGTTTTCCACCTTGGACTCACTCCCCTGCTTTCACCTCTGCCTGTTCTTGCCTGCATTCCACCCCACAATAAACACGGTAGTCATCCGGCTACTTCACCCTGAGACCGCTTCCTCGTCATCTGCTTTAGGGTCCACATACCTCTATACAGCACCCTCTTACGTCAATAACTGTAACATCATAAAACCAGTGAATAAAGTATTCACATTTAAGAAGCTGGAAACTGAGAATATTTGCCATTTTTGCTTAAGAACTTATTATATTTACATAATGATGACTTAAATACATGACACGTGCTGCAATATCATTAGGATCATGACAGTTTTTGTGGGAGCAAGATTTATACTGGTATTTTCACAAATGATATGATATAACACACCCCTAATGTAGCATAATACTCATGGCTACAAAAACATCATCATCACACCGTCAGACAGACAGACAGACAGGTGGATGTCTCACCCTCATTGTTCTCCAGGATGTTGGGGGCGAAGCCTCCCTCATCTGTCCCACATTGGTGGCGTCTTTACTGTATTTCGCCTTGATCACATTCTTCAGGTTGTGGTAGACCTGAACATACACACATCATAATACAGTTAGACATGGACATCAATGTTTACTTGACGCTGTAGTAGAAATAATGCAGAATAGAGTATATCAAATAAATACTAATACTAACAACATAACCACTAATGCAACAACTTTTGGTAAATCCGTAGCACCTCAGCTCCGATCCTCATGGCCTCGTGGAAGTTGGCGGCTCCAACTGGAAGAATCATGAACTCCTGCATGGCCAGTTTGTTTCCAGCATGGCTTCCTCCGTTAATGACGTTGAAGGCCTGCAGAGGAGAACAAAACGTTTATAAAACATTACAATTAATTAGACAGCTCAAACCGAGAGACAGACAGCTCAGACAAAGAGAAAGACAGGTCAGACAGAGAGACAGACAGCGAGACAGACAGCTCAGACAGAGAGAAAGACAGGTCAGACAGACAGAGAGACAGACAGTGAGAAAGACAGAAAGACAGGTCAGACAGACAGGTCCTTACATTTGTTCTCAGTGCCATCCAACTCCAGCATGAACTTGTCGATCTTCTCCTGCTCGACAACGCTGAAGTTCTGGAGACACAAAATTCACTTTTTACTGTAGGATTTTAAAACAGCCAGCACAGCGTTAGCCTTCAGATAAGAAACCTTTGTATTCAAATGCAGTAGTTTCTCACATATCAGACTAACATCAGCTTTTCACTAACGTCCATTACATTCAGGTTCTAAAACAGGCAAAAACAACATTTCTGTAAAGTATTGAATTTTTATTTGACATATTGATCATTTGCTGATACCTTTGCAATCAACTTGGGGGCGATGTCCTTGTTCACATGTTCCACAGCCTTCATAGTATCTGAAGGGAAAAACAAAAACAGATGTGCTGCTGTGCTCCAGACAGGTACGAAAGTCACTAATTTCCAATTCCTACCTGGGAAAATACAAAGGAACATCTGACAACTCAGCCTGTTGTCTTAGTGCTTTGCTCTGTAACTAACTGGATGCAATAGAAATGAAATTTCAAAATCAACAGAACTGTAATCATTATTTATATAGCTCTAGTAGTAATATATGATTTGATGAGCATTTTATTCTAAATTTGCATCATACTTCAAAATCCAGTGTGGTTATATGTAATTTTATTCTCAAATCCAATCAACAGAGCCGGATGTTTCTATGGGCATATTCACATACTGACCCATAGATGATTTAATTGCGGTGGCAATCATAGATATGAAACTGATGATTACACAGCAGGTCAAGAGGTGGAAGAGCACAAAAACTAGGAGCACAGGTGCCAACACTTTCATCAACACGTTCTTCCATCCTCCCATAGTCAGCCATGACCACATATCCCATCCTCCCACATTCTGGGAGTCCAGGCTTTTCTCCTTGTGCAGTAGATCGTTCAGGTGGGAAACAACATGAGTCATATTGTCTGTGATATCTGAAACATAGGTGCAACAATCAGTCCCAATAATGTGACTTACTCCTCTTTGACTAGCCAGCATCAAGTCCAAAGCCATCCTGTTCTGCAGGGCCACGTATTTGATCCCCTGCATGGTAGGAGGGACAGTGGAAAACCCCTGCCAGGGCCGTCAAGTTCTCAAGATCTACGGCCAGGTGGTCTATCTTGTGTGCATTATTCACAGTCCCCCACCAGGGAAGGATGCCACTGATTCCTTTCTCCCCTGGTGACACTCT
Source organism: Siniperca chuatsi (assembly GCF_020085105.1). Classification (NCBI taxonomy): domain Eukaryota; kingdom Metazoa; phylum Chordata; class Actinopteri; order Centrarchiformes; family Sinipercidae; genus Siniperca; species Siniperca chuatsi. The sequence goes on from NC_058063.1 coordinate 24,044,810, forward strand.
TCTAGTGGATCGCCGCACTCCTTGTGGTAAGTAATAGTGAGCATAGTGGGTGTGAAAATGAGTGATGGTGGGCAGAATGTTCACAGATGTTATCAGCTTAGCAAGGTAGAAGGTGCCATACCACCCCGGTCTGAGAGACTGATAAACATGTTGTCCACATACCCACACATGCTCTCTTACAAAGCACAGAGGATAAGTTTGCGCAATAACGTAGCATCTCATCCTCACATTGGCTGGTGTCAGAAAGTTGTCTTTTTGCTGGCCCAATACCTGTGTTTAACAGTCTGCCAAATAGGATTTCAAAAGGGCTGAACCCCCCCTGCTTCTTTTTCTGGACCTCGTGTACATCAGAACAATGGGCAGTGCTTTTGTCCAAGGCAACCCTGTCTCATCACAACACTTTGCAAATTTGTTTTTCAGAGAACTGCTCTCCCTCTCCATGGCTCCTGTGCTGGCTGGGTGATAAGCACGATGATGTTTTAGATCAATACCTAGATACTCTCCTACACTCTTTAATGCTGCGCTCATGAAAGGTGTACCATTATCACTGGAGATCTTATCTGTAATACCCCAGCATGGGATGATATCTCGTATAAGACTCTTTGCTACTGCTGCTGAATCCTGTTTGGCTGTTGGGATGGCCTTTACCTATTTAGAGAACATGTCAACAATGACCAAACAATATTTCTTTCCCTCACTGGGTGTCAGCTCAATGAAATCCATCTGCAGATGTTCAAAGGGTCTCTCAGGAGGCACACTGGCCGCCTGTGGGATTTGAATACTTCTCCCCATATTATTGGTTGCACAAACAATTCATTTTTGGCAAAATTTTCGAGAGAAGTTATTAAATCCCTTTATGAAGCAGTATCTGTTCAGCTCCAGCATCATGCTCCCTATTGACCCATCGGTCACCACAGCATAATAATGGAACAGATACTTCGGTAAGCATGGTTTGTCACTTGGTCCATACCACACTTTGTCTGTGATAATGCAGCCTACCTTTCGCCACACTGCTTTTTCCTCTGCCGTTGCTCTTGTCTGCAGTTCCTGCAGATCAGCTGTAGGTGTCAGAGGTTCATTAGTTAATGCAACACACTGAGTGGTTGGTTTTTGAGCACGGCATCCAGTTTCAGAGTTCAGCAACCAGTGTGTGATGTGCAGTGGGATTGCCTGTAGATGTAAGGAAGTTTATGTTTGCCCAGAGTTTTCCAATGTCATGTGTCACTCCCAGTGCATATGTGCTGTCTGTGAAAATGTTCACAGTTTGGTCATTAGCACATTTACATGCTTCTGTCAACGCAACTAACTCTGCTGACTGTGCTGAGTAGTTTGATGCGAGTTGTTTAGCCAAAATTGTTTCATGCAATGTTGTTACTGCAAGATTTTTACCAGCTGCTGGATCTTGTAATGCTGAACCGTCAACAAACAGCTCCAGATCTGGATTGATCAATGGTGTTTCCTGCAGATCTGGTCTGGGGGAGCAAGTCTCTGTTATCACTGCCACACAATCGTGAGGTTCACCATCTGCTACTGTAAGGAGGAGAGTTGCTGGGTTAAGCACTGTACATCTCTTAACAGTGATATAAGGCATTTCAAGCAAAATGGTGTTGTATCTTAACCACCTGGCTGTTGAGAGATGTGATGTTTTCTGTTCAAGCAATATCATTGAGACAGCATGTGGAACCAACAATGTTAGATCAGCATAACCCACAATGTCACATGAGGCTATAACAGCTTTCTCTGCAGCCACCACAGCCTTCAGACAATTTGGCAGCCCAGCTGCTACAGAGTCAAGCTTGCTGGAAAAATAGCCCACTGGTCTCCCCCCATGTTCTTGTAGTAGCACAGAAGTCATGAACCCACCCCTCTCATCAACAGTCGGAGTGAAAGGTCTGTTACTGTCAGGGAGACCAAGAGTTGGGGGTGTCTGGAGGATTCTGGAGCCTTCTCTGCTTCTGGTGGCCAGTGTCTTTTGCTGCAAGACCTTTCCCATGTGCAATATCTGCAAGGGGCCTTCAATCTGTGCATAATTTGCAACCCTTTGTCTACAGTATGACATCGTTCCTAGGAGGGCCATTACCTGTTTCTTTGTCTCTGGCTTTGGGATGAGCTGATTTGCCTGGGTTCTTTTGGGTGATAGGGACTTCCCCTCAGCTGAGATCACATCACCCAGGAATGTGACCTTTTCAGACACAAACTGCAGCTTGGAAAAGCTAACTTTGTGGCCATTCTCTGCAAAGTGATTGAGCAGAGCTAGTGTGTCTTTTACACAAGCTTGTTTTTGAACAGATCATGAGGTCATCTACATATTGTAGGAGTGCACCTTCTGTCAATTTTAACGTTTCCAAATTGTTCTTTAACGCATCGTTAAAGATTCCAGGACTCTTCGAATACCCTTGAAATGAGTCTGGTGAATGTAAAACTCTTACCTTCAAAAGAGAACACAAACCAATACTGGCTGTCAGGATCCACTGGGATGCTGAAAAAAGTGTTAGCCAGGTCAACAACTGAAAACCACTTACTCCTAGGTGGCACCTGTGAGACTATTGTGTGTGGCTTTGGAACATTGGGTGCTCATGCATGTACTGCTGCATTTACCATCTGCAAGTCTTGCACGGACCTCCACTGTTGTGGCTCTCCGGCGTCCTGGAGTTTTTATACTTGGAAAATTGGTGTCCAGACTGGAGATTTTGCACATGGAATTGTCGTAGTTTAAGGTTTTGTCACTTCCTGTTTTATTTTGTAGTGTGTTCCTTCCCTTGTGTGTCTTGTGGTTTTACTTCCTGTCTTTGTTTTCCCTCCAGTTTGATTGTTGGCCCTTCCTTGATTGTTTGCACCCGTGTCTTGTTTAGTCCGGGTCTCTGTTTTTGTTTAGTGTTGGATCATTGTTGTAACTGCATGGTGTGATTCCTGTCTGGTGTGCTCACGTCTTGAGTTTTGTTCCCATCGTGTAGGTGTTACTGACTTTTGTGTGTGTCGCTGTTGGGTGCACTTTTTGTCATACCTGGTTCCTGTGCCCAGTTCCTCAGCATTCTTACCGTGAGTTCTGTATTGGATTCTTTGTCTGCCTTGGACCTTGGCTGGATCCTGGATTTTGTAATTTGCCTGCTCCCTATGGAACTGTTTTGCCACCTTGGATAAACTTCCCTGCTTCCACCACTGCCAGTCAGTAACCTATCTGCCTTTTGCCTGTTTGTTGAACTGTCTGCCTACCGGTCTGTCTGCCTGTACCTGCCTGCATAATACCACTTCACCCAATAAACACTGTAGTCATCCGGCGACCTCATCCTCATACCGCTTCCTGATATTCTGCATTTGGGTCCACATACTACTACACATCATACAACAGAATGATCCAACCAATCATGGATCCAGCAGAACTGTCCGAGGAAGCGGTTCAGATGGTCCGTGATCTGGTGTGCCTAAGGGACATATGGGAGGAAATACATGACGAGTCCCGCAGAGAGGCAATCAGATGTCGGGTCGAAACCAGACTCTCGGCATTGCCTTGACTGAGGGAGGCCATCCCTGGGTGGCTCACGGACTTCCTTCGTACCCAGACACCCCAGCCTGCAACCCTGCCTGCTACTCCTCAACCGGTCCCAGTCCCGAACCCATACCTATGCAACCGCCTGTCTCTCGGTGGTCCTCGCAGCCATCAGACTGCACCCCGGCCTGCCAGCCATCAGCCTGAACCCGGCCTGCCAACCATCAGCCTGCACCCCAGCCTGCTGGCCCCCAGTTCATATCCCTACATACTTACCTCTTGCCTTTCTTGGCGCCTTCCGGGAAACACTCCAGGAGGAAGCGTGGCTCCCACAGTTGCTCGCCTGCCCAGCTGTTCTCTTGCACCACGGCCCAGCCGCCCAGCTGCTCGCCTGCCGCACTGCCCAGCTGCTCGCCTGCCTCGCTGCCCGCTGCTCGCCTGCCTCGCTGCTCGCCTGCCTCGCTGCTCGCCTGCCTCGCTGCTCGCCTGCCTCGCTGCTCGCCTGCCTCGCTGCTCGCCTGCCTCGCTGCTCGCCTGCCTCGCTGCTCGCCTGCCTCGCTGCTCGCCTGCCTCGCTGCTCGCCTGCCTCGCTGCTCGCCTGCCTCGCTCCCCAGCTGCTCGCCTGCCCCGCTGCCCAGCTGCTCGGCAGTGCCGCGGCGGCCTCCAGTCCCTGCTGGACCTCAGCAGCCATCACTCCCTGCTGGATCGCAGCAGCCCCCAGCCCCTGGGCGCCCTGCTGGATCGCAGCAGACCCCAGCCCCAAGGCACCCTTCTGGATCGCAGCAGCCCCCAGTCCCTGGACTCTTTGCTGGATCGCAGCAGCCCCCAATTCCTGGACTCTTTGCTGGATCACAGCAGCACCAATCCCTCGCCGCCACACGCACACACACCTCATTAGAGAGAAAGAGGTCGCTGATCACAAAAACACGAGTTATTGTGTGTGTGTGTGTGTGTATTTGTGTGTGTGTTGTGACGCACACAACATTCCTGCCCCCCCACAGCGACACACACTCACCCAAGTCCTCACAAAACAGGTTAAACCAGAAGAAACGGTTCCAGGATACCTTGAGGGGCACCGGACTCAAATGGTTCTTCAGGGGTCCTTGAAGAGGATCCTGGAGTCCTTGACAGGTTCCAAGGTCTATGAGGAAGATCCATATGGCCTTGGGGAGTTTACAGAGGTCCTTTAGGGTTCCAAGGTCCTTGAGAGGCTACCAGAGGTACGTGAGGCGGGTTTGGTCCTCACAAACCAGTAAATAAATCTGTATAACTCAGTTTGGGCTTTGGATCCGTTTTGGACCAGTTCAGCATCTGTGGTGCAGCGTTTTGTTCTGACTGTGATACAACTCTGGATATAGTCGTCACCATAGCAACGGCCGCTGAGGCTCATGGATACTGTAGTAGACAACCAGCAGTTTGTCCATACGAGCACATTACTGTAAAGGATAATTCTCTGCTCTTATTTTGGTAGTTTATCATTCCCTCAGTAATAACAGGCTCAGGCTCAGTGAGCCTGAGGTGTAGCTCCACCTGCTCCACCTGCAGGTCAGCGCTGGGGTGAAGTCAATGAGCGTCGGAGGCTGTGCCCCAGTGCACTCTGGGACATGTGGAGGCTCCGTAAATCTTTAAAATGCCTCACAGAGAGTTTCCTGTTTAAAAAGTAGTTTCCTCAAACAGCTGCTCGCTGTAGTTTTTATCAGACTAACAGGAGGAAACAGAGCATCTGTTGGGGACTACGTCCAGCAGCGGATGAATCCACATGTGGTGCTGTAGTGAGTGTTTGACGTGTGCTGCAAAACCAAAACTAGCAGCTAAAGGAGGCTAAAAAGCTGCAGAGCTGGCGATGACGGCGCTTTAACACGGAGTCAGAGATTCTGTCGTTTGTTGCAGCGTTGAAGTAACTGAAAGTTCATTTCAAACAGGTTGTATCTGTTTCTCCTTTCTGAGAGCAGAAACGTCTCCTCACCGCTTCAGTTGAACTTCTCACACGGCTGCCGGTCGTCGCCAGGCAACAGGCTGCCTTCACCCCAAACTGCTTCGACCAATCAGCACTGACGTCCCTGCAGCGTGTGTGTGTGTGTGTGTGGACATGAATAATGGACTCCAGCTGAGTGTGGGAAATCTTGGGGCTATTTCTGTTTCGTATCACTGCTTCACAAACAAGCTAAAATTAGATTAACGTCTAGTTTTTGTAACTTAAAGAAAATATTTCGTTTCCGTTGTTTTGCATTTACACGTCAGCAGGCAGACGAGATTTCAGAATCAGCTTTATTGGCCAGGTACATGTGCACATATTAGGAATTTGGGTTCTCGTTGCTCTCAATGCACATTCACAGAAACATATTTATATATAAGGGTAACACTTTTATTAAGGTACGCATATTCATCATTGACTAGTTAATTATTAGCATGCATATTAGTAGCATACTGGCTCTTATTTAGTCATTTTAAAGCACTTATTATACCATATTCTACAACAACGAGGCCATTAACTAAGAGTTTTCCCTGAGTAGCCTCCTAATTACTGCTTATTGACAGGAAGTAAGGAAGCTGTCGTCCATGAATTACGTGAATTATTAAAGACGCGACAGTGACGTTACATAACATGCTAACACACAATATATGTACCTTGTGTTTAGAGTGAATGGAGGAATTAAAACTCCTGGAAGAAAACATGAATGCTTTCAGTCTCATTTACAACAAACACTTAGAAAAATGAACAAAAAATAATTTAAACCCACCAAAACTTTTTTCCCACCTGTTTCCACAGATGAATCTTTTTTAAGGAACTGAGAAACTTTATCCCGAAACCTTTTTTTCACCTGTTCTTAAGTCATAAACACAGGAGAGAAAACCATTTAGACCAGATTTCCCCTAATTGGTCTCTCAGGGCTTCCGTAAGAAACAGTCAACATTAACTTTGACTTTTTATCTGCATCACATCTTCACAACAGCTCGTTCATCATCAGACAAACGGACGAAACATCTTCTCTCGATACTAAAGAGCTTTAGAATCCTTCCTGCACTCATTTCAAGCCTCACTGTAATATCTGGAAACGATTTCTGGAGTTTGTGCAGCTTCTGGTTCTGTTCTTGTTCTGTGATTATATTGTTTATTTTCTCCTCGTTGAATCAAACTTTCTTTCAGCAGGTTTCAGCGTTTCATCTCGTCTCGTATGAAGTTCTTCCTTCACGGTCGGGACGATGTTGTTGTAACTAACAACTCGTCCTGTTTCACACGAAGATAAAGATCCGTCCTCCATCAGCTGCTTCACCTCCATTTTCTCTCTGATCCAAAGTCAGATCGGATCAATAATCAAAGATCCACCGACAGACCGATCAAACAGATTGCTCAGCCAGCAGAGGAGCGTCTTCTGTTCGTCTCTCTGCAGAGGAGACAGAGGACAGTCAGACAGAGACAAACACAGAGACCTCATACTGACCTTTGACCTCTGACCTGTGTCTTCATACTGACCTTTGACCTTTAGCTGCACTGTTTTCAGTCTCAGGATCCTTCCCTCCTTGCTGTAGGCTCTGCACTTGTAAGTTCCTCCGTCTCTGTCTGTGGGGGATTTCAGGGTCAGACTGAGGTCTCCAGTTCTCAGCAGGTCTTCCTTCATCTCTGTTCGGCCTCTGTAAAGTCTGAACTGTTCTCCAGACCCGTCAGAGTCTTTCTGATACACGTGGACCGTCCTGTTGTATCTGTCCCTCCACTTCACTGTGACGTCCTCAGGCAGGTCAGCTGTGGTCTTGAAGGGCAGCAGGACAGACTTCACCCCTGAATCCACCTCCACCTGACAGACTGAGAGGACAACAGACACAACATCAGCTGTACAGACGGCAGCAGGAAGTGAAATCCGTCCCCTTGTCCCATCTGACAGAGACAGTGTTGTCTTTGCTGTCTGTCCAATCAGCAGCACAGCTGACTGTTTATTAAATCACTGAGTATTAATGTCAAATGGACTCAGTCAAATCTTTATCAGCTGTCTCTGAGACACAGTTACAGTCTAATTATTGGACTTCACTAAAACTTATGACAGAAAGTGAATATTAATAATATCATTATTGTTATTATAGGAATCTAATAGACAGAACTGACCTCTGACCTCTGACCTGTATCTACAGCACTGACCTTTGACCCGGAGCTCCACCTGTTTCTCCATCAGGATCCTTCTCTCCCTGCTGTAGACGGTGCAGGTGTAGTTTTTACTGTCTCTGTCTGTGGGGAATTTCAGGGTCAGACTGAGGTCTCCAGTTCTCAGCAGGTCTTCCTTCATCTCTGTTCGGCCTCTGTAAAGGCTGAACTGTTCTCCAGACCGGTCAGAGTCTTTCTGATATACGTGGACCTTCCTGTGGTCTCCGTCCCACCACTTCACTGTGACGTCTTTAGGCAGGTCAGCTGTGGTTTTGCAGGGCAGCAGGACAGACTCCACCCCTGAATCCACCTCCACCTGGTAGACTGAGAGGACAACAGACACAACATCAGCTGTCTCTGTCAGATGGGACAAGGGGACGGATTTCACTTCAAACAGTGAAAGAAACTGTGTTGAGAGGTTTGAATATTATATTATTATATTATTACAAAGGTCCAGTTATTGTGATGAATATTAAATGTTTCCATCAGAAGCTAAGTCATCTCAGGAAGTAAAATCCGTCCCCTTGTCCCATCTGACAGAGACAGTGTTGTCTTTGCTGTCTGTCCAATCAGCAGCACAACTGACTGTTTATTAAATCACTGAGTATTAATGTCAAATGGACTCAGTCAAATCTTTATCAGCTGTCTCTGAGACACAGTTACAGTCTAATTACAGCCGTAAGCAGCAGGTCCAGGGTTCAAGCCAACACAGACGTTAGAAGTTTAGAGCTTCTGATCTGGACCTGGTCCCATGTGGCCCAGACGGAACAAAAGCAGTGAAATCTCGCTTTTTGCATTTTCACAATCAGACAGAAGAAAACAAACTATTTCTGATTCACAGTCTGATTCGTGTTATGCCACGCCCATTGTCTGCCCTTGTAGCGCCCCCTAGTGGTCGATGTGAAGGAAACTTTCAGGGCAGCTTTCAGGTACGTATGTGGACACATCCTGGAAGGTTTGTGATGATTGGCCCAGCGGATGTTGACTGTGGTCTATTTATGTGCTGAGCCACGCCCCTTCTGAAGCTCATTGGTCAATATCTTGAAAACTAAATAAGATATCAACAAGCTTTATACAACTTTTGATAAGCTTCGTCCAATGATGTTCCACCGAACGTTTGGTAGCAATCGGACCTGCGGTTTAGGAGGAGAGGTCAAAAATGTGTTTTTCAAAACATTCAAAATGGCGGAAAATCTAGTCCGGCGGACTTTAGTGGTCCAAGAGGCTTTTTGTAGAGCGTTGAGCTGGACGTGTGAGAGACATTTCAACTCATTCATATTAATAATATCATTATTGTTATTATAGGAATCTAATAGACAGCTCTGACCTCTGACCTGTATCTACAGCACTGACCTTTGACCCGGAGCTCCACCTGTTTCCTCATCAGTATGTCTCCCTTCCTGCTGTAGGCGGTGCAGGTGTAGATCCCTCCGTCTCTGTCTGTGGGGGATTTCAGGGTCAGACTGAGGTCTCCAGTTCTCAGCAGCTTCATCTCTGTTCGGCCTCTGTAAACCTGGTCCTGTTCTTCAGACCGGTCAGAGTCTTTCTGATACACGTGGACCGTCCTGTTGTCTCTGTCCCACCACTCCACTGTGACGTCTTCAGGCAGGCGAACTGTTGTTTTGCAGGGCAGCAGGACAGACTCCACCCCTGAATCCACCTTTACCTCCACCTGGTAGACTGAGAGGACAACAGACACAACATCAGCTGTACAGACGGCAGCAGGAAGTGAAATCCGTCCCCTTGTCCCATCTGACAGAGACAGTGTTGTCTTTGCTGTCTGTCCAATCAGCAGCACAGCTGACTGTTTATTAAATCACTGAGTATTAATGTCAAATGGACTCAGTCAAATCTTTATCAGCTGTCTCTGAGACACAGTTACAGTCTAATTATTGGACTTCACTAAAACTTCTGACAGAAAGTGAATATTAATAATATCATTATTGTTATTATAGGAATCAAACTGGTTAGGGGTGAAACAGGTGAGAAGGATGCGTGAGCAGAGACAAACACAGACCTGCTGGGGGGTCCAGGGGTCTGCCCCCCCGGAGATTTACTTTTTAAACAAGATACTACTTTCTCTAATAACCCCAGACCTCGCTGTTTCAGATCACTGCAATATAAAGCTACACAAGAGGTCGAGTTAGCAAAAACAGAATTGATCCTCTCAGTGCGGCCCAGTTACTTCCAGCTCGCTGCTGCAGATCCTTCCTTTATAATATATCAGCATGAGCACATGTTAATGACAGCAGCTGTGTGATCTGATAGTTCAGATACAGTTAGAGACGACAGAAGGTCTCCAGGCAGAAACACACTCAGTGTTTCACATGTTTGTTCTGTTTCCTAAGTTAGACAACAGAGTGAGTGAGAAACAGATTTGGTCATAAAACTAGCTGTTAACCAGCCGTCACTGCAAGCTGCTGATCAAATCTGTATTTTATGAGCACGACATCGTCTGACAGTCAACAGAACTGCAGGTTCATGACAGCAGCTGTGAGATATATCCACATTTAAAATGAACTTTTCATCATGTGACTTGTGGCTCTGTGTTGAACATGTTCTAATAGATCTGTAGCAGATTAGGATGATTTATGCAGCAGCCCCTGTATGATATGTAATACAGGAAGACTCCTCACTGCTGACAGATGGAGCAGTGATGAGGGAGCGCCTCCTGGTGGCAGAGAAGAGAACAGCATGTTGGATTTAATGAGGTTGGAGGATCACGTGTGCTCGCTGCAGCAGCCCTGCAGGGGAGCTGCAACCAAACCTCAGCAGAAAAGTTGGACACTGAAGTGTCCCGCTGTACGGAGGAGGCCCTGTCCCCCCATGGTTGGTGCTTGGTCCTGGCTGATGGGGGCAGGAGGTTGGTGTCAGAGGAACAGAGGCTGTGGGAGGGAGTGTGGTGATGGAGATGGAGGTCGGTGACGTAGCTGAACTAACAACTACTCGTTCATTTTGAATCAGTTTGTGTTCTTGTTTCCTCTCAAGGAAAATTAATCTTCATCCCGTCAAACTGACAAGAAGCTGCTGAGATTTTACTGAGAATCCACAAAAGTTCCTCGAAGACAAACCAGAGATAACGACAGAAACTGAAACATTGGGAGGCATCAGGAGTATATTATTAGTATATTATATTATTATCAGTGATTGATTCATTCTCAGGTTGTTCCTGGACAGGGGAAAGAGAAAGTGCGGCAGCAGCATGACAGAGGCCGGATCAGAAATGAACAGAATTTGGAGCAAAAGTGCCCTTAATGCTCAGACTTGTTTTTTTGCTGCGGTAAGCGTATTGTCTCATTTCCGGTCACCGGTGTTTTTGTTTTAGTAGTAGCATATTTTTGCTGCTCTAGCTCATCACAGTTCATTTGTTCGATTCTTCTTTATAGCGACAAACTTTCTGCTATACATTTAAACGTACACTAGTTCTGCTCAGGCACTCATAGCTCTCTCCTTCTTTTAACGACTTTCTCACTAATCCCACAGTTTACACGCTATTCATTTTTGCTAGCTACAGTTCTTTAGCTTAGCAGCTAGCAATGGATTCTCTCTCTCCCTCTCACTCTCCTGCTCTCTCCTGCTCGGTGTGTCAAATGTTTAGCTCTTCCTCTGCCTCCTTTAGTGATAATGGCACATGTAATAAATGTAGTTTATTTGTAGCATTGGAGGCGAGGCTTAGTGAATTGGAAACACGGTTCTGCACCTTGGGAACTCAACCATTAGCTGCTGTAGTTAGCCAGCCCCCAGTAGCTGGTGCAGACCGACCAGAGGTAGCTCCTGTTAAACCAGGGAGGCTGGGTGACTGTCCGGAGGAAGCACAGCCCCAAGCAGAAGCCCACGGTTCACCACCAACCTGTTAATGTTTCTATCAAGTTCTCCCCACTCAGCGACACGCCTGCTGAGAAACCAACTCTGATTATTGGCAGCTCTATTTTGAGAAACGTGAAGTTAGCGACACCAGCGACCATCGTCAGATGTATTCCTGGGGCCAGACTCTGAATCCTATTTAAAACTGCTGGCTAAGGATAAGCGTTAATACAGTAAGATTGTTATTCATGTCGGAGGTAACGACCCCTGATTACGCCAGTCGGAGGTCACTAAGTTTAATGTTGAGTCGGTGTGTACATATGCAAAGATAACGTCGGACTCTGTAGTTTTCTCTGGGCCCCTGCCAAACCTGACCGGTGATGACATGTTTAACCGCATGTCTTCATGCCGCCACTGGCTGTCGAGGTGGTGTCCAGCAAACGATGTGGGCTTTGTAGATAACTGGTGGACTTTCTGGGGAAGACCTGGTCTGATTAGGAGAGACGGCATTCACCCCACTTTGGATGGAGCAGCTCTCATATCCAGATATCTGACCGAGTTTATTAGTGGACCTAAACCGTGACAACTCAGAGTTGAGACCAGGAGGCAGAGTTGCAGTCCTACACGCTTCTCTGCGCTTCCAGAGCAGTTACCCACCCAAAACTCCTTAGTGACGGTGTCTGCCCCCCAACCACTTAAATTAATAAAACCTAAAGTTAACAGAAGAGGAGTTATACATAAAAACCTAAACAAAAATGCTGAAATAGCACAACAAAACAGGAGAATTAAATGTGGACTCTTAAACATCAGATCTCTGTCATCTAAAGCTGTACTAGTGAACGATTTAATATCAGAGTATCATATTGATTTATTCTGTCTTACTGAAACCTGGCTGGGACACGAAGAATATGTTAGCCTAAATGAATCCACTCCGCCCAGTCATATTAATACTCACATTCCTCGAGGCACCGAGGAGGTGGAGTTGCAGCCATCTTCGACTCAAGCCTGTTAATCAGCCCTAAACCTAAACTAAATTATAACTCATTCAAAAGCCTCGTTCTTAGTCTTTCACACCCGACCTGGAAAACACGACAGTCAATATTTGTTATAGTGTACCGCGCTCCTGGTCCTTATTCTGAGTTTTTATCTGAATTCTCAGAGTTTTTATGTTAAAACGGATAAAGTAATTATTGTAGGTGATTTTAATATTCATGTGGACGTTGAAAATGATAGCCTTAGTACTGCGTTTACCTCATTAGATTCGATTGGCTTCTGTCAGAGTGTACATGAAGCCACTCACTGTTTTAACCACACCCTCGACCTTGTTCTGGTATATAGCATTGAAATTGAACATTTAATAGTCTTTCCACAGAATCCTTCATTATCGGACCATTATTTAATAACTTTTGAACTGCTATTACTGGACTACACGCCATTAGGCAAAAACTCCTACTCTAGATGTCTATCTGATATTGCTGTGGCTAGATTCAAAGAAGCGATCCCATCTGCATTTAATTCAATGTTATGTCTCAATATAACAGAGGACTCTTGTGCAAATCGCAGCCCCTCCCAAATTGACCATCTAGTTGATAGCGCTGCAGGCTCACTGAGAACGACACTCGATTCTATCGCCCCTCTAACAAAGAAGATAATAAAGGGGACTTCCAGCATGACGCAGACGCGACCGGCAGCATAAGTTAGAGGCTCCCAGATGGTCTTATTCCCCCGAAATAAATACTGATTATTCAGATAGGAAAAGTTGTCATCTGTAGCATGAGAGGGGGAAACACGAGAAAGACAAAAGGAAAATCGCAACAAAACTCGATGATAGGCGATAAAGGAGGTGCCATGAGTAACTGAGTAACTTTTGAAAAGACCGCCTGGTAAGAGTGTAGCCTATCATGTGTCTCCAACAGTTTCGTATTTCCAGGAGGTAATATGAGACCGGGCGAACTTTCCTATTTATGTTAGTTTGAGAAATTTAAATTGACCGCATCTGGGAATTCATGCCTGTTTTCTATGTGGACGGTTCTGATTTCATGTAGTCAGAGATTTTGGTCCACGCTTAGAGGGGCCCCTTCCAGATGTAGGGCTTCCCGTCTAGTTTTGGAAGTAGAATTCATACTTCAGAGATGGAAGTCATTTATGTTAAGCGTTTGTGTTTATGTGTTAAGTTTCATTTTGTTTCACAGACAGAAGTTCAGTTGTTCAGGCCTTCTAGGGATGCTTAAACGTCTTGGTAAACATTTTTACTTTCATATTGACTGAAATGCCGCATCAAAAATACAGAATAATCACACTTAATGTAAATGGATTACATAATCCTATAAAAAGAAGTAAAGTAATTGCCAAAATGAAAAGGGAAAAACAAGACTGAATTTTTTGGCAAGAAACACATCTTTCGAATACTGAACATGAAAAGTTGCGGAAAATGGGTTTCAAAAATTCATATTACTCCTCCTTCGAAAGAGGAAGTGCAAGGGTGGTAGCTATACTAATTTCAAATAAGGTAAATTTCCAGCTCTGCTCACAAATTACTGACAAGGAAGGGCGATACTTAATGGTCAAAGGCTTTATCGACCACAAAGAAGTTACATTAATGAATGTCTATAGACCACCAGGACATGATAAACAGTTGATTAAGAAAGTTTTTAATATGATCTCCACGGAAACATCAGGTGTATTGATTTGTGGGGGGGACTGGAACATCCAGCTACAGCCATCCCTGGACTCCTCAAATAGAACAAAAAATATAAGATCTGAAGCGCTATATGTGAAATAAAATGCTTAAAGAAATTGGAATGATAGACATATGGAGGGAACTGCATCCACATGACAAACAATTTACTTTTTTCTCCCACCCCCACTCCGCATACTCAAGAATTGACTATTTTTTTATGCTAAATTTAAATAGACATGGGATTATAAATTGTGATATAGGGGTAAGAGACATTTCCGACCATGCAGCGGTGTACTTAACATTACATTTAGACAACAAGCCTAAAGAGACTTTGTGGAGACTTAACACTAGCCTTCTGAATGATCCTCAGTGTCAAAAGTATATAAAGACAGAATTTAAAGATTATATGACCCATAATGACAACGGAGCAGTGTCTCCTAGCACATTATGGGATGCTGCAAAAGCTGTTATTAGAGGTAAACTCATAATGTGGTCGGCTCAGAAGAAAAAGGAAAAAGAGAGACAAATTAAAGACCTGATTGAAAAATTAAAATCACTAGAAAGTAAACATACGGAATATAATGATACCAGTATTGTAAATGACATAACGGAGACTAAACGAACCTTAAACAACCTATACGAAAATCAAGTAGAGAAGAAAGCTAAACTAATTAAACAAAATTTCTATGAAAATGGCCCTAAGTCTAAAAAACTACTTGCATGGAGAATACGGAAACAACAGGCTGAGAGATTTATACATAAAGTGAGAGACCCTAGGACTAATGAGATGTATCATAATTTGGAAGACATTCAAAATGCCTTTGAAACGTATTATACAAAATTATATGCTCAGCCCTGAACAACTGAGTGAGCTGTCATATCATCCTTTCTAACATCTTTGGACCTACCATCTATAGGGACAGAGCAAAACAAAATAATAACTCAGGAGATAACAGAGGATGAGATAAATAAGGCAATATCAAGATTAAAAACAAATAAAATGCCAGGTGCAGATGGGTACCCATCAGAATGGTACAAAGCCACCAGGGAAACAATAACCAAACACCAATGCTAAAGGATTGTTTTAACTATGTTCTGGGAGGTGGTGAGACTCCGGTGTCCTGGAGACAAGCAGTAATCTCAGTGATTCCTAAAGTGGGTAAAAACAAAACAGACTGCAGCTCCTATAGACCTATATCAGTTTTAAACATAGATTATAGACTATATGCGTCAATACTTGCAAAACGGCTGGAAAACATAATCCCAGATTTAATAGATACAGACCAGACAGGCTTTGTTAAAAATAGGCAAACCCAGGACAATGTGAGACGGGCTCTCCACCTCATTGACCATATGAGGAACAGTGATATGGAATCTGTAGTTATAAGTCTTGATGCCGAAAAGGCGTTCGACTCTGTTCGATGGGAATATCTATACTTGGTCCTTAGCCGTTTTGGTTTTAATGACCAGGTAATTAGAAGTTTAAATTCCCTATACTCCTCTCCTACGGCTAGAATTAAAATAAATGGGGATTTATCCAAAACAATATTTCTTGAAAGGGGATGTCGACAGGGATGCCCCCTCAGCCCCACTCTTCATAGAGCCTTTGACACAAGCAATTAGAGAAGACAATGATATAACGGGGGTAGTAATAGGAGATACACAACATAAGATATGCGCATATGCGGATGACATACTTGTGACACTTACTAGCCCTAATGCAAGTTTGCCTAAATTATTATCTCTTCTTAAAGAATTTGGTTCATATTCCGGCTATAAACTAAACCTGCACAAAACTCAAACGCTTACTTTCAACTACGAACCACAAGAAAATATTTGTAAGGTCTCTCAATTTAAATGGAAAAGTGATACAATTAAATATTTAGGGGTACAAATACCTAAAGAGGTCTCGGCCATTTATGACCACAATTATATTCCAATAACAGCTGATATTAAAGCAGACTTAAACCGTTGGTCATTATTACCAATGAATATGTACAACAGAATAGACGCTATAAAGATGAATATACTACCCAGGCTGCTTTTTCTTTTTCAATCCTTGCCTGTTGAAGTGCCTCCCAAGCAATTCAGTGATTGGAATAGAACTATCTCATCTTTTATTTGGGGAAAACAAAGACCAAGGATTAGATTTCAAACATTACAACTCCCCAAGGACAAAGGGGGTATGGCTCTACCGTGCTTGGAGGATTATTATAGAGCAGCACAGTTGCGTTCTCTGGTCTGTTGGTGTGACCCTATGTGTGATGCAAAATGGAAGGACCTAGAGCAAAATCAAATAAGCAAACCTCTTCAATCTATACTGGGGGACAAAACTCTCCTGAAAAAACATCTGAAAATATTAAGTAATTGGACGGTAGCCCCTCTTATCATCTGGTACAAACTATTTAAAAATAAGGAATTTGAAAGAAATGTACGAATATTACGTTGGGTGAAATATGATACAGAATTTGCACCAGCTGGACTGGACGGTAGATTTAAACACTGGACTAATTCAGGTATCACTTCGTACTGTATAGTATCCTCCACTGATGGTTTGGATACTTTTAAAGAACTCATGGATACCTACTACTTAGGGAAGGAAGATTTTTTCAGATACCTTCAACTGAGACATCACTTTGATAAACATATTAAAACTACTGGAGAGAAGGGAAAAGACCTGATTAGAGTATTCATTGATGCATATAAGGGTAATATTAACAGAAAACTGATTTCCAGGTTATATTTATGTTTACAGTTAGATGGGGGACTTTCAACAATGTATGTAAAAAAAGAGGTGGGAAAAAGAAGCTGATATAAAAATAAGCGAAGATGACTGGTCATATGATGATTGTGCCTGATGTCCCTTAGTCTGTCTGTCTGGTTCTCTTTTTTTTTTTCTTTTTTTCTTGTCAAAAAAAAAAAGACTAATAAATAAGGTTAGCTCAATGGTATAACCCCAAACCTGCAAATTAAAGCAAACATTGCGAAAACTTGAAAGGAAATGGCTTTCCAACAACCTGGAAGAATCGTAGAAAAGGTTTCAGTTGTAGTCGTCTGGACACTGTTTTTATAATCAACACGTTTTGGCTCCCATCCAGAAGTCATTCTCAATTGTGAAAATGGTCTGTTGAGAATGACTTCCGGATGGGAGCCGAAACGTCTTGATTCTGAAAACGGTGTCCAGATGACTACGACTGAAACCTTTTCTACGATGGACCGCTCCTGGACGAATGAGGGACTACACCGTCTTAACCTGGAAGAATCTTGTTTAGTCTGGCAAGATAGTCTTAAAACTTATAGGAAAATAAAAACAACCCCAGGTTTCTCTTCAGCACTGTAGCCAGGCAGACAGAGTCATAGCTCTATTGATCTATGTATTCCTATATCCCTCAGTAGTAACGATTTCATGAGTTTCTTTAATAATAAAATTTAACTATTAGAGATGAAATTAATCACGTCCTGCCTGCAACCGGTGCCGACTTGTCTTCAAACACAATTGTTGAGATTATTGGCAAAGTTAATGGGATCTGGTGCACAGATGCTTGGTGGCTTGTCCAGTGAGAGTTCTGACTCGCTGAAAGGCTTGTTTGGTGTTCATATTTATAAATCTGTAGAGTTCATTTTGGCCTGAATAATTAAAATTTTAATGTCCCAATAGTTTTAAGTGTTGCAAAGCTTGCCCACCTCTGCATCCTCAGTGTGTCCTCCTCCAGATCTCAGTGGGGACATTGGTTGTCCTGGGCGCTACGCCGCTCGGCTTCAGCGCGATCAGCTGTTCCCTGGTGTAAACAATGCAGCCAAACAGCTGATCTGCAGCGGTGCCCTGACCGAGTAGCAGAAGAAGACTTTCCACGGCGAAAAAAAGTACCAAAACACTTTCTACTGTCATTTTCGTAAAGAGCGTAGATTAAATTATACTTACACACAATAGCTGGGGCATGCGCACTAATATAATGGACCAGATGGACCAGTGTTTTGGGGGGGCAAAAGAGAAGTTCTTTAGTTTTTGAGATGTTAAGGTGGAGAAAGTCATTGTTGCACCATGTATTAAAATGGGATAAGGGATGTTGAACGGCAGAGAGAGAGACATTGCTGTCATTGAGTAGTGCTGGGATGGCCGTGTCATCTGCATATTTGAAGTAGAGGGTAGTGGGTGGACTTTGACAGTTGTTTGTATAAAGGGTGTAGAGAGTACGCACCCCTGTGGAATGGCGGTATTGAGAATAATGGTGGGTGACAGTGAATTGCCAACCTGTACTGCTTATACTACTTGTGGTCTGTTGGAGAGGAAGTTTTGAATCCAGCGGATAGTGGTGATGGAACATGGAGGTGCTTTATTTTCTCGATTACCTGATGGCACTGAATTGTGTTGAAGGTGGAGCTAAAATCCTTAAAGAGAAGTCTGACAGTTTCCGGGGGTGTCCAGGTGTTGTAACAGACAGCGCACAAGAGAGGCCATTGCATCATCTGTGCCTCTCCTGTGCTTATATGCGAATTGAAGGGGACCCAGGAATGGTAAAACGTATGGAAGGATGATGTTTTGGACCAGTTTCTCGAAGCTTTTCATTATAACAGAGGTTAGAGCTACATGCCTGTAGTGGTTTAACTCTGATGGGTGTGGTTTTTAGGCACAGGGATGGCAATCGATGTCTTCCATAGAGTACAAAGTGATCTGAGGAAGAGAGAGTGAAGGATGGGTGTTAGTTCCAGGGCGCTGTTTTTCAGAACCCGACCTGGGATTCCATCTGGCCCGGGAGCCTTATTGGGTTTGCACCTAATAAGTCGGCGGTAGACATCCTGCCTGGTTAGGAGGGACTCGTAGTCCAACTCATGGAAGGGCGAAGAGTCCAAAAGGCTCTCAGACACTGCTGAGTAATCAGAGGTATCAAATCGGGCATAGAATTGTTGAGATAATTGGCAAAGTTGAAGGGGTCTGGTGCACAGATGCTTGGTGGCTTGTCCAGTGAGAGTTCTGACTCGCTGAAAGGCTTGTTTGGTGTTCATATTTACAAATCTGTAGAGTTCATTTTGGCCTGAATAATTAAATTTTTAATGTCCCAATAGTTTTCAGTGCTGCAAAGGCCTTCTGCCTAAAGGCTTGTTTCCTCTTGTTGAAAAGCAGTTTGATTTGTGGGGTGATCCAGGGTTTTGAGTTTGGGTAAATTCGATAGGCGTTACTGGTATCGAAGTATCCATACAGAATTTGATGTAGTCTGTAATGACCAAAATCTGCTCGTCCAGCTCTCCATCAAAAATTCCCAGTCTGGGAAGCTGTGCAACCTCCGACCATTGGGGGGGTGCTGTGTGATACAGGCCTGTATTGTTTCAGTTGCTGCTTGTAAACAGGAAATGGTGGATAAAGTTATGGTCCGCTAGTCCTAGCAGTGGAAGAGCTCTGGCTGTGTAGGATCCAGAAATACTGCCATAGCACATGATCTTTAGTTTTGTTAAATCTTGTTGGTACATCTACATATCGGTTGAAGGCTGGCAGAACGCGATCAAGCTGACAGCTGTTAAAATCACCAAGGAGGAACACTGGGGCGTCCGGGTATTTGCTGAGCATAGCGTGTGTTGTGTGCTATTTGCTCGGCTGCTGCCTTGACGTTGGCGCTTGGTGGGATATTCATACAACAGTCGAGAACTCCCTCGAGAGATAAAAGGTTCTTGCGGACAGAGTGAGCAACTCCAGGCCTGGATGACAGACCTTCCTGTGTACCTTGATAGTTAGTACACCAGTGGGAGTTAATGTACATGCACACCCCACCGCCCCGCACTTTCCCTGAGTTTTTGGTTCTGTCTGTATGATCCTAAAGCCATCAAGACTCTAGGATCATAGATCAGCACAGAAACAGTGAAGAACTAATGTGTCTGCTCTGTTCTCAACAATCTCCAGTTTGTGCAATGTTTCTCAGCAGCATTCGACCAGATGACTGAGCACAACTCAAGGAGGAACACTTAGTGTTTTTATGTTAGCCTGCTGTTTAATACCACAGAAGAAGAAAATGTTCCATCTCTGTCCAGATAAATTCTGTACACACGACAAACTGTTTAGTAAAGTTATGTTGGAGAGCTGATTTTTACTCATGAATGAGTGAGTTTGAGAGTTTTCTTACTTCTGGAACAAAACCTGGAAGTTTCTCTTCAGCTCTCTGCATCAGTTGTTTTTAACTCTCAACTCTTTTAGTTTGTGGAAGAAGTGCGTGTGAGAGTCAGTCTGCCTCAACAGTCAAGGAGCAACAAGGGTAAAGATGATAACCATTGGCTTGATGGGTAATGTAGTAGTAGTGACATACCTGACATGAAATAGTGCCAAAAATGTACCAAAAGACCCCCAGCAACAAGACCAACAGCCAGGAGAACCAGGAGAACCAGGAGAACTTTGGACCAGTATGGAAATCGTTCTGTAGGAAACAAAGAACATCACGAACATGACCTCTGACCTCTGACCTGTATCTACTGCACTGACCTCTGACCTGTATCTACAGCACTGATCTGAACTCTGACCTGTATCTACAGTAGGTGTTAGGGTTTGTTGCTGACCTTTGACCTTCAGCTGTATGTTTCTCACTCTCCATCGTCCTCCTAACGCTGTGGCGGTGCAGGTGTAGGTGCCGCTGTCAGAGAGGTGGAGTTTTGTCAGATTGAGGCTGAGGTCTCCGGTTTTCAGAGCGTCAGGCATCATGGATGTTCGGCCGCTGTAAAGCTGGTTTTGATATGTAAGTTCATCACTTTCCTGCTGACGCTGGTGGACGGTTGGAGGATTGAGATCGTCGCGGCTCCACACCACTGTGGGGTTCTTCATCTCAAAAGTCTGAAACTCACAGGGCAGCAGGACAAACTCCTCCCCCTCATACAGCTCCACAGCTGAGGCATGCTGGGAAACTGTGAGATCACACAGACAGACAGAGAGGTTCAATCACAGCAGCCTTATTTCATGTCTTATTCCTCCTGGGCCCTCAGGTGACCCAGAAACCAACCTGGTCCTGTTTGTGATTGGACGCTGCAGCTGCTCTGAAACCACATCAGCACAGTTTAATAGCAATAAGAGCTGACAAATAACAGAACCGACTCAGCGGTCATGGTACTCTCACTGTTTACAGTGACTCTGTTTTCTGATTCAACATGGTGTTGAAATGAGTGTGTTAACTGTCTGAACTCCTCTTTCCTTCCACCGCTCCATCACGTCTTCAGTGGGAGCCACTAATACTCAGGGAAAAGACAGGACTGATGGACATGTGGAGACACTTCATACAGATGAGACAGACTGAGTGTTTTTCACAGAATCAAAGCTTTGGTTTGGACCATCTGGGCCGCTTTGTTTCCATCTTAAAGAGATGATGTTGAGGTGTTGAATGACTGTAACAAAGTGAATGTCCTCTGCAGTGTGTGCAGCCTGTAAACTACAGCCCTGAACTCTGACCTGTATCTACAGCACTGACCTCTGACCTGTATCTACAGCTCTGACCTCTGACCTGTATCTACAGTAGGTGTTAGGGTTTGTTGCTGACCTTTGACCTTCAGCTTTATGTTTCTCACTCTCCGTTGTCCTCCCAGCGTTCTGACGCTGCAGGTGTAGGTGCCGCTGTCAGAGAGCTGGAGTTTTGTCAGTTTGAGGCTGAGGTCTCCGGTTTTCAGAGCGTCAGGCATCATGGATGTTCGGCCGCTGTAAAGCTGGTTTTGATATGTAAGTTGATCATCTTCCTGCTGACGCTGGTGGACGGTTGGAGGATTGAGATCGTAGCGGCTCCACACCACTGTGGGGTCCTTCATCTCAAAAGTCTGAAACTCACAGGGCAGCAGGACAAACTCCTCCCCCTCATACAGCTCCACAGCTGAGGCATGCTGGGAAACTGTGAGGTCACACAGACAGAGAGGTTCAGACGACATACTCTGGTTCTTACTCGTGGTTTAAATATTGATTCTGTTTTTTTCTGAGGATCTTTTTTATTTCAGATCATAATTGTGTTTCTTTGACTTCGTCTCTTAATTTGGATATTTTACCTTGTCGCTGTGAAATTAGCTCTCGCATCCTAAACCATCTCCCTGCAGCAGAGTTTCCTGCTGCCTTTGATAATAGCCCTGTTATTATAGTGACGTGGATTCTCCACTACAGTCTTTTAATGAGCACCGCCTGTCGGTCCTGGATAAAGTGGCCAGAGCTACGTCCGTTTCTAAGCTTGTATCTAATAGTTGACGTTCTCCCCAGATCTCGTTTGACAGCATCAGTAACGTTGTCACTCCTGCGTCAGCTGCTGTTTTTATCCATTTTTTCAGTTGAGTGCAACAACTTTCTCTCCTTCTTTGTCGGTAAGATAAATGACCTACGAGCAAACATCCTTCAGTCAACACCTTGCCCTTCCCAGCCAACAGTCCTGCAGAGTTTTTCTCCAATCTCACCACAACAGCTCACCAATCTGGTTAGTAATCTGAAAAAACTCCTTTAGTCCCCTTGACATTGTCCCACTTCTTTGTTAACAATTTGTATTGTTTCTATCGTCCTTGTGTGCTCTCTATAATCAATAACTCGTTGCCATCTGGTCTGTCGCTCTGATTTCAAACAAGCTGCTGTTCAGCCACTTGTTAAAACAAACTACTCTGGGCCCTTCTTTGCCCCAGAACTACAGGCCTGCTTCTACTTCTGTGAAGAGAAATGAAATATACATATAAGTAAACAGCTGGCAATGATCCTTAACAGAGTAGTTTACACACACCAGCTCTATTTCCTGGCTACAAAGGAAATATCAAGTTATTACAACAACACTACCTCTGAAGCATGCGCGCTCCCGCGGCCAGGTGCACGACACCTGTCAGAGCTGCTGCCGCGAGCTCACCTGTGACAGCGCGCGTCACAAACAGTGCACGTGCTAAGCCTCACACAAACGTGTGTTGACGCAAAGTTACTTACTCTTTTGAAGAAAACATCGTCATGGAGCTTAAACACACTAATGAAGCTCAGATCAAACAAACACAGATCAAAGACATGACGTCGGACCGCGGTGAGGATCGGGGTTGTCTTACCGTGCACGAGCGTCACAAACACCACAAACATCTTCATCTTCCTGTAAAAACTACAACTACCTCAAAGTCCTCTTTAATCTGCGTCTCACTAAAGTAACACTTTGAGGTGAGCAGCTCACAGCCAGCTGTCACTTTCCTCCTGATAATCTGACTCTGAGAAAACTTCACTTTCGGTTTAACAGGAACTTTCCCAGAACTGGGGGGGAGGGGCAGTTACAGGAAGCTGGAAGCTGGCGGTCATCTGCAGAGTAACAGTGACGCTGTCTCTGGAAACAAAATCATGTTTTCATGTATTTCATTTCATGTCATTTCTCAATACTGTGCAGCACAAACCTGGAAAAATGAAACCAAAACTATCCGCATGGAGAAATAATAGCGAAGAGAGACATGCAACAATATTTTCGTTTTCTTCTCCTAAAAATCTCCAAACTTTTCTGTCAGGTTTGTTCGTTCGAGTGTTTCAAGTCCGATTCACTAAACTCTCTGAAGTGAACAAACTCGCTCGTTTAAACCTGATGAATATGAATGTTCATGAGGAGGTGACATCACACAGTACAGCCGCTTTTACATACGACATTGACATCACCATCTACCAGTAAACCCACTTGGTACTCGACACTTAGTTTATCCATACCAACATGTTACTTAATTTATTTCTGACCTGTTTATAGTGTATAATATCGTGCTGGTCAATCAAAGTAGCACCTTCAGCTGGTCAAACAAAGGAGAAGACTCATCCCCCCACAATGCACCACAGAGCGCCACAGGAAGTCATTCCTGCCTGTGGCCATCAGACTCTTTATCTCCTCCCTCTAAGTTTCGGGGAAGCTGGCACTGATATTACTCAACTGGACATTGGACCATTAACATCACTGCAATACCTGAAATATTGTGCAATATTCTTTTACTCCTGTGCAGTATACTCTGTTCTCAGTTTAATTATTCCATGTTTGTTGATATTTATTAAACTATATTACTGCTGTGCAATATCCACCGCCTAATAATCTGGTTAAAACTGCTACACTCAACTTGACAGTACACACGATTGCACTACTATTACTTATATTATTACATTGTACTGTACACTTAGCTTTATACTTCATACCCACTTGTACTTATTTTGATTAGGTGTATTATAGTGTATCATATTTGATTTGCTTGCAGACTTATTTATTATTATGTCTATTTCTATTCTATTAGTACTTCTTCTCCTGTGTGATATAGGCAGGTACAGGCAGACAGGCAACAAACAGGTAACAAACAGGTAACAGGCAGGTAGGCAGATATAGGTCTGGGTACAGGAAAACAGGTTACCGGCTGGCAGTGGTAGAAACAAGGAAATGAGTCCAACGAGGTTAAACAAATCCAACAGGGAGCAGGCAAAGTTCAAAGTCCAGAATCAGGACACGGTCCAAAGGAGACAAAGAATAATTCCAGCCAAATTTAACAGAAACAACTGCCTGGCTGCTTGACAATGGCACAAAGAAACACACACATGATAGACACACACATGACAGGAACACAATGATCCGACAATGAGCAAAGGAAAAGTCCTGGACTAAATGCGGGAACAAACATTTGAGTGTGTTTGTGTCTGTTTCTGTGCACAACACTCCTGCCCGCCCCCCCACGCAGCACACACGTCCTCACAAACCAAGTTAAACCAGAAGATCCTGGAGTCCTTGAGAGGTTCCAAGGTCCAAGCAGAGGCTTAAATGGTCCTTGATGAGGCTTCTGGCGTTAACGAGGATAGTCCTGCTAAAAAGCAACTAGCCTAGCTTAAGATAGCAGTACTTGTGTTATTCTCTATCATTCTACAAACCACACGCGTAAACCTGAACGGCCTTTAGTAAAGTACAAGAAACCTCTGAAGTATTTTAAAAGTGATTTTCATGAAGAGACGTCATGTTTGTAAAAAGCAGCACGCAGTAAAATACACCGAAGGTTTGTTTTATTCTTTAGTCTTTATTGTGTTTTATATAGAAAACATCAGTAATGGAATTATAGCTAGGAAGGCGGGGTCAAACCCGCCGTGACCTATGACCTCTCACCCCCAGCCGTAGGGGGAGGGGCTTCAGGGGTCATAGGTTGTCAGTTGTCACGGTGACAGACAGGAAGTCAGGACGGAGCTTTAGTTGATCTTTGGGTGGCGGAAGTCTTTGCCGGTGAACTTGGCCTTGTCTCCGAGCTCCTCCTCGATCCTGCAGGTCAGAGGTCACAGAGGTCAGAGGTCACAGAGGTCAGAGGTCACAGAGGTCAGGTCAGCTGACTGTCTGCTGTGTGTTTTTATTCCTCTGTCAACTCTCAGACTCAACAAGCAGCGTTTACTGGTAAAATTCAACGTGACAGGACGCTCTCACCTCATCAGCTGGTTGTATTTGGCCAGACGCTCCGACCTGCAGGGAGCCCCGGTCTTTATCTGAGAGAGAGAGAGAGAGACAGGTGGTCACTACTTGTCTCTTTACCTGTCTACCTGCTTGTCTACTCTACCTGTCTGTCTGTCTACTTGTCTCCCTGCCTGTTTGTTTACTTGTCTTATTGTATTTTCTTTCTGTCTGTCTACCTGTCCGGTGCAGAGTCCGACCACCAGGTCAGAGATGAAGGTGTCCTCAGTCTCTCCGGAGCGATGGCTGACCATCACACCCCAACCACTGCTCTGAGCCAGCTTACACCTGAGAGACAGACAGGTAGGGAGGGACGGGGAGACAGGGGGAAAGGTAGAGGGAGAGAGACAGACAGGGAGGTAGACAGGTAGGGAGAGAGAAAGACAGGTAAAGAGAGAGTGAGACAGACAGATGGACAGAGAGACAGGAGAAAAATTGTAAGTTGAATTTGATCTCAAACACAGTTAACCAGCACATTGCAATCAATCAATCAATCAATCAATCAATCAGTCAATCAATCAATCAACGGCTCGTCAGACAGACAGCTGTCTTACGCCTGGATGGACTCGGTCACAGAGCCGATCTGGTTGACTTTGAGCAGCAGACAGTTGCAGGCCTTCTTGTCCACCGCCTGCTGGATCCTCTTTGGATTGGTCACCGTCAGGTCGTCTCCTACGATCTGATTGGTTAAAAACACACACACACACACACACACACACACAGATGAGTCACTTTAATCTTACTGCAGTCCTTTTAAGGAACTTTTCCACGAACTCTGGTCCTTTTCCTTTTCATCCTCAGGTTTTGGTTCCTGAATCAAATCTAAATCTTCATCACCTCGTTGCTGACCGTATGTGTGACTGTCTGTCTGTTTGCATACCTGTCTGTCTGTCTCACCTGGATGTCTGTAGAGGCGGTGAACTTGGCCCAGTTCTCCCAGTCGTCCTGGTCAAATGGATCCTCAATGGACTGGACTGGAGACAGAAAGAGAGACAGTAAATGAAGAGCGGATTATTCTCGTGTTGTACTGACCCCTACAGGCTTAAAGCTGCTACAGAGCTTTCTTTTACTCATGAAAACATCCAATGCAGAACTTCCATTGGAAATGTGCCGTTTAAACACTTCCATGTCTCCAAAACGTGTTCTTTTATCCCTTATATGTCTTTCATTTCTCCATTAAATTCAAATGGTGCTTAATAAAAAAATGCCATTGCCAAAAGTCATGGTCAGTATCAGGTATTTTTAAGGGATTTGGCTCGAGTAGTTCACACAGCATTCACACGCATTTCCTTCAGGAAGTGCTTCTCTAGTTCAAGTTTCCTGAATTTTATTTCGTGTGGTTATAGTAGAAAGTAAACAGTGAGAAATTTGGAATAGAAAGTGTGTGTGGTTACCGGGGTAGTTCTTGATGAAGCTGCGGTACAGGTCTCCCAGCTTCTCTCCGCTGATGTGTCTGGACGGGTCGTCGGGGGACTTGAAGTCCAGGTCGTACTTCCCACTGCGGTAGAACTCGGAGGCCGCCACGTCCATCCCGATGATGATCTTGTCAGGGTAACCGGCCTTCTCGATGGCCGACTTCAGCAGCTCCAGAGCTGCACGAAGAGGAACAAAAGTGTTGGAAACAAGTGTTTTTGTTTGCTGTGTAGGTGATAATGTAGGATGGACTGTTCTGATCTAAAATTCAGGCAGTTAGTGGTCAGGACAACTGCAGCTTTCAGACGTGTTTGGATGAAGCCAAATCCAACAAAACACATGGAACAGCATTTTAATCGTGTAGCTCTGCTGAAGCCAAATTCCATTTTTACTCATTTACACTTCAAATTCTGTTCAAAATATCACTTAACCAAGTAGCAAGTAAATGTAGACCAGAGTAGTACAAATAATATCACAGTCTTACAAGGTATTTTCGCCATAACCATATTTATGACGAGAACTATAGTATGAATATTATCATATTACAATATAACTGTGGTAGTTTAGGTGTTATCACTTCCTGGTTTATTTTGGTAGTATTCTTCTTCCCTTGTGTGTCTTGTGTTGTTACTTCCTGTCTGTGTTTTCCCTCCAGTTTTGATTGTTGGCCCTCCCTTGATTGTTTGCACCTGTGTCTCGTTGTCTCACCTCCCCCAGGGTATTTAGTCTGGTTCTTTTCTTTGTTCAGTGTTGGATCATCGTTGTACACATGGTGTTGTTCCTGCCGAGCATTGACTGTAAGTTTGTGTTGGATTCTTTGTTCTCCCGTGGACCTTGTTTGGATTTTTGGATTTTGCCTGCTCCCTTGTGAACTATGTTTTCCACCTTGGACTCACTCCCCTACTTTCACCTCTGCCTGTACTTGCCTGCATTCCACCCCACAATAAACACGGTAGCCATCCGGCTACTTCACCCTGAGACCACTTCCTCGTCATCTGCTTTTGGGTCCACATACCTCTATACAGCACCCTCTTACGTCAATAACTGTAACATCATAAAACCAGTGAATAAAGTATTCACATTTAAGAAGCTGGAATCTGAGAATATTTGCCATTTTTGCTTAAGAACTTATTATATTTACATAATGATGACTTAAATACATGACAAGTGCTACAATATCATTAAGATCATGACAGTTTTTGTGGGAGCAAGATTTATATTGGTATTTTCACAAATTATATGATATAACACACCCCTAATGTAGCATAATACTCATGGCTACAAAAAGATCATTCTCACACCGTCAGACAGACAGAGAGACAGACAGGTGGATGTCTCACCCTCATTGTTCTCCAGGATGTTGGGGGCGAAGCCTCCCTCATCTCCCACATTGGTGGCGTCTTTACCGTATTTCGCTTTGATCACATTCTTCAGGTTGTGGTAGACCTGAACATACACACATCATAATACAGTTAGACATGGACATCAATGTTTACTTGAAGCTGTAGTAGAAATAATGCAGCAGAATAGAGTATATCAAATAAATACTAATACTAACAACATAACCACTAATACAACAACTTTTGGTAAATCCGTAGCACCTCAGCTCCGATCCTCATGGCCTCGTGGAAGTTGGCGGCTCCAACTGGAAGAATCATGAACTCCTGCATGGCCAGTTTGTTTCCAGCATGGCTTCCTCCGTTAATGACGTTAAAGGCCTGCAGAGGAGAACAAAACGTTTATAAAACACTACAATTACTTTAACTCAATAGTCATTTTGACCATATAACTAGCCTCCTATGCTGACTTTTAACCATTAACCTTTTTAGTTGCCTACTAAACAACTAACAAAATTAGGGGACAATTTTCATTTGTCCACTAATGTCTGGGGCATTGGCTCAGACACTTAACATCTGAGCCAATGCCCCTCCCACCCATCTGAAGCCCCTCCCACTCACAGGAACAGGAAGTATGACGTCTTTGTGTCCGGCAAGGTCGGCGATGTGGCGGTAGAGAGGAACTCCCTTCTCTGCTGCTCCGGCCTTACAGACGGCCAGCGACACGCCCAGGATGGCGTTAGCACCAAACTGAGCTGTAGAGACAGACAGACAGGTCAGACAGAGAGACAGACAGGTCAGACAGAGAGACAGACAGAGAAACACACAGCTCAGACAGAGAGACAGACAGGTTAGACAGAGAGACAGACAGAAAGACAGACAGGTTAGACAGACAGGTCCTTACATTTGTTCTCAGTGCCGTCCAACTCCAGCATGAACTTGTCGATCTTCTCCTGCTCGACAACGCTGAAGTTCTAGAGACACAAAATTCACTTTTTACTGTAGGATTTTAAAACAGCCAGCACAGCGTTAGCCTTCAGATAAGAAACCTTTGTATTCAAATGCAGTAGTTTCTCACATATCAGACTAACATCAGCTTTTCACTAACACCCATTACATTCAGGCTCTAAAACAGGCAAAAACAACATTTCTGTAAAGTATTTGAAAATTTTGAATATCACAAGCATGTGTGTGCTGATTTTGAGCATGAAATCAAATGTAATTCTGCTATGCTTGAATCACATTGACTTTATTATTAAATTTTATTTGACATATTGATCATTTGCTGATACCTTTGCAATCAGCTTGGGGGCGATGTCCTTGTTCACATGTTCCACAGCCTTCATAGTACCTGCAGGGAAAAACAAAAACAGATGTGCTGCTGTGCTCCAGACAGGTACGAAAGTCACTAACTTCCAATTCCTACCCGGGAAAATACAAAGGAACATCTGACAACTCAGCCTGTTGTCTTAGTGCTTTGCTCTGTGGGGATTTGAACCCTCAGCCTGTTACTGCCTTGCTCATACCTTTGCCCAGGTAGCGGCTCTTGTCTCCATCGCGAAGCTCCAGAGCCTCGTGGACTCCAGTCGATGCTCCGCTGGGAACTGCTGCCCTGAAAAGACCTGAGAGACAGACAGGCAGAGAGTTGTTGGAAGGTAGATTTTTCTCTTTTGTTGAAGCTAAGCTAGCAGTTTCCCCCTGCTTCCTGTCTTTGTGCTAAACTAGTCTAAACACAACCTGGACCTATTTCTGTACAGGACACTCAGATGAAACCTCCTAGTTATTTTCACCCTTTTACTAGCCAATCACACTAACTTACTGGTCACTTTTTATTAGCCAACCAGGTTAACATACTGGTCCTGTTAACATTTTAGTAGCCAACCAGGTTAACTTAGTGGTCACCTTTACTTTTTATCAGCCAATCACGCTAACATACTGGTTACCTTTACGTTTTAGTAGCCAATCAAGCTAACTTGCAGGTCACCATTACTTATTAAAGGTATATATAAAACTTGTCGGTGCTCACCCTTGGCTGTCCACAGATCCACCTCCACTGTGGGGTTTCCTCTGGAGTCCAGAATCTCCCGAGCGTGAATCTTAGTGATAGACATCCTGACTGATGGAGGGGAGGGAGAGAGAGGTGGGGAGACAGAAATAAAAGAAGTGAGTTGTTTGAAATGTTTGCTGTATATGCAGATGACATGCTAATATGATCCACAGCATAGTTTTATAGTTTTTCAGTTTGGCTGCAAAGTTCCCCCCATGAAATGTCTTTACTTCTATTATCATAGAAAAGGTTTCAGTCGTAGTCATCTGGACACTGTTTTCAGAATCAAGACGTTTCGGCTTGTTCTTCACCCGGAAGTCCAATTGAGAATGACTTCCGGATGGGAGCCGAAACGTCTTGATTCTGAAAACAGTGTCCAGATGACTACGACTAAAACCTTTTCTACGATAGAACACTCCTGGACGAATGAGGGACGACACCGTCTTACTTCTATTATGTGATGTATCTGCTATTGAGAAAGCATGTTGGCATTAGCCATATCACAGTGAAGGATCATCCTGAACTGTAAACCAATGGGATCATATCAGTTCAGGAGAGAAGGGCGTCTGATTTGATGAGACGCAGACGGGTGGAGTTACTTGAAAATATGTGGTATCCAGAAACCAGCTGGGGGACAATAATTTTTAATTGTAAAGACTCCTAAAAATACAGTATGTGATGTTTGGAGTGTACATTTGTGAATATGTGTGGATAATGTGGTCACAATGAAAGACTTGTTTTGGGGACAGGATGGGGCCCTGTCCTAGGATTAGTAGAACAGAACAGAACCCTGTCCTAGGATCATTAGAACAGGACAGAACCCTGTCCTAGGATCATTAGTACAGGACAGATCCCTGTCCTAGGATCATTAGAACAGGACAGAACCCTGTCCTAGGATCATTAGAACAGGACAGATCCCTGTCCTAGGATCATTAGAACAGAACAGAACCCTGTCCTAGGATCATTAGAACAGGATGTAACCCTGTCCTAGGATCATTAGAACAGGACAGATCCCTGTCCTAGGAGTATTAGAACAGGACAGAATTATTAGAACAGGATGGGGCCCTGTCCTAGGATTAGTAGAACAGAACAGAACCCTGTGCTAGGATCATTAGAACAGGACAGAACCCTGTCCTAGGATCATTAGAGCAGGATAGAACCCTGTCCTAGGATTAGTAGAACAGCTAGGATTAGTAGAACAGCACAGAATTATTACACTCCTAGGACAGAACCCTGTCCTAGGACAGAACCCTGTCCTAGGATCATTAGAACAGAAATAGACCATGTCCTTGACGTAGCTCAGTCCTTGCAGCTTCAGCAGCCGACTGTGTTAATATTAAAAGAGCAGAATGATTAAAGTTGGACTTTTGACAATTGTACTGTTAAATGTTAGCAATAAAATAATAATCATAAAAAGATAAAAGATATTTATATTTTTGTGCCGATGTGCTTTTCTTCTCTTCTCATGACAATGTTGAATTGTATCCAGTGATGTGTAATTCAGCGTGTGTCATCCACATTCATGCTGATAAAGTTTATGTGAATTTGAATTTTTTCAGACAGAGAGACAGGAAATCAACCAGTGACCTTGGAAGAAAAAACAATCAATTATGAACCAGAGGTGTGAGTGTGTGTGTGTGTGTGTCAGTGTGTGTGTGTGTGTGTGTGTGTGTGTGTGTGTGTGTCAGTGTGTGTGCGTGTGTGTGTGTGTGTCAGTGTGTGTGCGTGTGTGTGTGTGTGTGTGTGTGTGTCAGTGTGTGTGTGTGTGTGTGTGTGTGTGTGTGTGTGTGTGTGTGTGTGTGTGTGTGTGTGTGTGTGTGAGTGTGTGTGTGAGTGTGAGTGTGTGTGTGTTAAGCCTGTGTGTGTGTTAAGCCTGTGTGTGTGTGTGTGTGTGTGTGTGTGTGTGTGTGTGTGTGTGTGTGTGTGTGTGTGTGTGTGTGTGTGTGTGTGTGTGTGTGTGTGTGTGTGTGTGTGTGTGTGTGTGTTAAGCCTGTGTGTGTGTTAAGCCTGTGTGTGTGTGTGTGTCAGACCTGCTGCAGAGATCCTGTGTAACGCCATGATGCCTCCATGACGGCAGGCAGCAGCAGGCCCTTTCCCCTATCAGACACCACCCTCCCCCTCCCACACAGCCAATCACAGAGTTTCACTCATGAGGGACGGTTACTAGGACCAATAGGAGAGAGGGAGAGACCATTCTGGTGACAGAGGAGGGGAGCTTCCCTTATCTGCCTCTAAGGAGAGTTATTAATACAGTCAGTCTGGTGTGTAAAACCCTTTAACCTTTTCCCTGACCTTTCTACAGAGGTCATGACTTCCTCCTCGCTGTTATAGAATTACAGTACACACAGACACACACACACTTATTAATGTTCTTGACATTTGAAGAGGTATTTGTGACTGTGAAATGATATCAGCCCCTCTCTGTGATAACTAAAGGTCTGTTCCTGTTTGCTGTTACTGACCTACTTTACCAACATTACTGCAGAGTGTGACGGCAGAAAATTTAAGGTTTTTGCTAATCTGACGGATATAATATATATATATATATATATATATATATATATTATATCTGCTGAAATCCCACACAACAATCAAAACCAGGCTGGGGAATATTCTGGGTATCACCAACTACCTTAGTTAATATTTATCGCCCATAAACCCCTGACACATTAACTTCAACTTTAGATGAAACCCTGAGTAGCAGTAGTTCGGTCCTTATTAACAATTGTCCAAAATGAATGCAGATGGAAATACATAAATAACAATAAGTCATTAAATAAAGCATGTAGGCTGAAGCTTTAGCTTATTATACCTTTACATAGCATATTTTAATAGGCAACCCTTTCACTATAGCTTTAAGCTAGACATAAACAAAACTAACAAAAAGTTCAAAATGATTCACACACAATAACGATCATGCCTCAGTTTTATATTTGTTTAATTTGCAAAGTTAACTTCTCTACTAATTTCAAACAACCTCTGCAAACAGTTTTTTGTGCTTTACATTATCTGTGCAGTTTTAAGATCAACTAGATCACAAAATCTTAAAGCATGTAAATTAGTAAAAAAGTGCATTGGTTGGTTCATAATAATCCGATCAATTTCCAATTCTTATAGCTCTCTTCTGTAGCATGAACATTGATTAGGTGTTGGTTTTGTGTGTTTCCCCACACAGTGGATCGTGTCTGGTACTGTGAGACAACAATACAGTGCTAGCAGCAGCAGCTGCATTAGTAGCAGCAGTATCATTCATTATTAGCAGTAGGAGTAGCATGGTTAGCATGGTTATTATTATTATTATCATTATTATTATTATATCACAGCACTAGTAGCATTAGCATTACCAAAAGCATTGGTAAATAGTCAAACTAGCAAAAATCATAGGGATAGTTGGAGCTTTACTAGCATATTAGCATAGCAATAGTTGAAGCAATGTTAGCAGTAGATGCAGCATTATTAGCATTAGCTTCAGTAGCAGTGGTGTTAGCAGTATGAGTAGTATACCTGTATTACATATATTTGTGGTCGTAATGTCAGTAGTAGCAGTCTTCAGAACCGTATTTTGCAGCAATAGCAATAGTATTAGCATTACTCACACAAGTGATAGCACTAATAGCAGTACTTGTAGCAGTAGTGGTAGAAGCAATATTAGCAGTAGTAGCTGTTTCAGTATTAGCAATATTAGCACTTTAATATTAGAATTAAATTTGACGTAATGGTAGTGGTGACGTTATTAACAATGGTTCCGACAGTACAGGTTGCAGCAGTATTAGCATGTTAGCAGTATGGCACTATGGACAGTTGGACAGCTATCAGGAGTACCCTGCTATCACTGCTAAAAGTGCTGCTTACACAATCACTGTTTGAACAGATTTCTTCAGGACGGCCTTTATGTCCGAGTTATGTAACCGTGTGTGTGTGTGTGTGTGTGTGTGTGTGTGTGTGTGTGTGCACGTCAGTGGTGCACAGTGATAGGCCAGATATGCCAGCAGGACAACAGCTGAGTGGTTACAGCACACTTGAGACCACGTATGGCCTTTACAAAGACTTTACTGTACACACACACTCACACACACACACACACACACACACACACACACACACTCACTCACACTCACACACTCACACACACACATACACACTCACACACTGAACAACTGGACATACAAAACACTAAAATACTGCTAACACTGCTGCTGCTAACAGAAAAGCTACTGCAACTGATAAAACTACTTCTAATCACCACTGCAGCTACGAACTACTGCTAATGCTAACACTATTCCTGCACTGCTACTGCTAACAACGTAGACAGACTGTTCAGCTCTGTCTGTCTGTCTGTCTGTCTGTCTGTCTCACTGTCTCTCTCTCTGTCTCTCTGTCTGTCTCTCTCTCTCTCTGTCTGTCTGTCTGTCTCTCTGTCTG
The DNA here is from genome assembly GCF_020085105.1 of Siniperca chuatsi. NCBI lineage: Eukaryota > Metazoa > Chordata > Actinopteri > Centrarchiformes > Sinipercidae > Siniperca > Siniperca chuatsi. The sequence goes on from NC_058063.1 coordinate 24,079,537, forward strand.
TCTGTCTCACTGTCTGTCTCTCTCTCTCTCTGTCTGTCTGTCTGTCTCACTGTCTCTCACTGTCTCTCTGTCTGTCTGTCTCTCTGTCTGTCTCTCTGTGTGTCTGTCTCACTGTCTGTCTGTCTGTCTGTCTCTCTGTCTGTCTCACTGTCTCTCTGTCTGTCTGTCTCTCTCTCTCTCTCTCTCTCTGTCTGTCTGTCTGTCTGTCTCTCTGTCTGTCTGTCTGTCTGTCTGTCTGTCTCTCTGTCTGTCTCACTGTCTCTCTCTCTCTCTGTCTGTCTGTCTGTCTGTCTGTCTCTCTGTGTGTCTGTCTCACTGTCTGTCTGTCTCTCTGTCTGTCTGTCTCTCTGTCTGTCTCACTGTCTGTCTGTCTCTCTGTCTGGACTTTGTGCTTCTGCTGCTGTTTGTCAGATTTCCTGCGTTCAGCTCTGCTCTCTGACCTTCAGGCAGCTGAAAGTCGAAGCCCTGAAGGTTTTTGTCTTTTAGTTTAGATAAAGAATCAAAAACACAGTGAGATTTGGGAAAAAAGGAGCGTATGCAAATATCTGATTTAACACCGAGCGTGCCAAACCCCCTCTGAAAAACTAGACTTTCACAATAAAACAGAGCAAACGAGAAACAGTTTTAGACCAAAGTGAGAAAGAAACAGGAAGCAGTTTCTCAGTAAAAACCCAGCAGTTGGTCCCCAAAGAGACCGAGCAGAGCTGAGAACTCACTCCTGCTTCAGCCTACCTGAGTCCTGCTGTCAGAGAGGAAAGGGGGTGTCGTCTTTGGCCGTCCGTCTGACTGTCCGACTGACGTGGAAAGTGTCCGTCTGTCACGCTGCAGGGTTTTTATAGACGCTCCCTGACGGGGGGAGGAGGCTGGGTGGAGAGGCAGGGAGCGTCTGCATGGGACCGGACTGCAGGAAAACACAAAAACCTGCCGCTGACACAGGGATCCCTCTGAGACCAGTATAACAACACTAAAACCTTTACTTAGTCCCGAGACATGTATCAAAGCCCTGCAGTTTATACTTTAAACACTATGGAAGCAGCTAGAGAAGATGTGTGTGTTTAAATCATGTATTTGCAGTGTATATAAGTGTATTTATAAGTATTAGCATATTAGTAGTAGAATCAGGATTAGTAACTGCATTAGGAATAGTTTAAGTTGTATAGATTGTAGCAATATTAGCATTTTACCAGTAGATGAAACAGTATAATTGGATGGAAACCCAACCGGCAGCGGCAGGAAGTTTTTCCTTGCCGCTGTCGTCAAGCGCTTGCTCATGGTGGGATTTGTTGGGTCTCTGTAAATAATATTATAAAGAGTACGGTCCAACATTTCGGACGTAACACACACAGCTGGACAGATTTCTTCAGAGCGTCCATGATGATTTATGCTATTTGTTTGTGTATTTATTATTATTATTGTCGTTTTCTGCTTCTCTAAAGAAAATGTGGATGCCGTTGCAGGAAAATTACAACTGAAAGAAAGTTACAGTAATCTGACAGTTTGAGGACCAGAGGCCAGATGTAGAGAGGAACAGCACTGCGACCTGTAACTACATGTATCACTCCGCGTTACAGGTGTTCTAATAACCGGCCGTCACCTTTCTTCGATTGTAGCAAACTTTGTTCTGCAGAGAGGAACAAATTTCCACAAATAACATTTGAGTTAAATTACAAAATGACGTCGTCAGAAGAGGATGAAGGGAAGGAAAGAAGCCTGGATCCTCCAGGTGACATCAGGTGCGCTCATGACATCAGCCGACCTCAACGGATTAGAGAAGACCAACAGTGAAGCCAACACTGTAAGGACCGGCTTTCAGACTGAGGCTCGAAAATATAAACACCGATTTCAGTCCGTAAAGAAGGCCGAGCTGAATACTGCCTCGAGGCAGTTTTATGGATCCATCTGGACAACCAGAGGGGAGCGCTGCCGCACCAGCAGATACCTGGGGCTTCGGGCAGAATTAGCATCAGCGTATAATGATTTCAGAGGTGATGTAAAAGAGATCGGAGGGGCAGGGAAAGACAAAACCAAACCCCCCCGATTTCACCAGTGCGTACTAAAATATTCTGCAACACATTCAGCGAAGAACCAAAAAATGACCCACTGGAGAAAGACGGGACAAATCGGACGGGCGCTACATTTAAGGAGCAGGCAGCGGCGACAGGCGGCGGCGACAGGCGACGGCGACAGGCGGCGGCGACAGGCGGCGGCGACAGGCGGCGGCGACAGGCGGCGGCGACAGGCGGCGGCCACAGATGTGTTGCGGAACATAAGAAATATGAACAGAAAACCCGTTTGTCTTGCAGGTCTGAAAAAGTTACCAGAAACCAGGAAACGAGGGGGCGGCGTTCAGTCTGACCGAGTCACATGCCACCAACGCTGCTGCCAGCGGACTCTGATTTCACAATAAATGGAAACATAAATGTGCGTGATACACAGCCGCCGGCCTGCGGCAACCTGTCCGGTTCAAGAAGCCGACACATCGTGCTGTGCTGAACGTCGGCACGGCGGCGACTCGTCGGACGCACGAGGCCGCACACCGCTCCCGCTCGTGTGACACTGCTTATCAGGAATATCATGGAAAAATCAATGACCATAAAATGTGATTTTCATTCGCAGTAGAAAGCTGCATCCACACATTTTATCTCAGCATCATATTATTATTAAATAACTGAGTTTCTCTCTGTGCTGTGAACTAGTGTGACGGTCCCTAACTCAGATGGAGAAGGTCAAAGTTCATCTAAAGGGGAAATGTGAGAGCGGCTCAGCATTCACTGCAAAGGGCACTAACCCCACACACACACACACACACACACACACACACACACACACACACACACACACACACACACACACACACACACAGACACACCTTACCCTTTACACTCACCTTAAACTGTACCACACACACACTGCAGCCTGTCCAGTGTCCCTGTAGCCTTTACTGCAGCTAAATATAACTGCACATGACTGGAGGAGTGGGGGGATCTCTTCTTATACTCTTAGATTTTATATTCAACAGTATCTTTACTCTTATTGTAGTACGCCCTCGTCTTAATACTAACAGCCTGCATCCAGGCGTGAACGTGAGACGGGCAGCGGAAAGTGTACTTTGTTGTATTTGTACACGGGTCCCTTCTGTAACATGGTGACTGTACGACTGTACTACACTTCAGCTGCTGACACTGCAAGCGACTGTAATAATGAGAACTACAGCAGCAGTAACAACAATACTAACAGCACCAGAGTAATAATATTAGTAACTGCAGGGGTATTAGGCAGAGTAGTCGTAGTAGCAATAATAGTATTATTATTAACAGTATTAGTATTGGTAGAAGCAGTAATAGTATTATTAGTAACAGTATTAGTATTGGTAGTAGCAGTAATAGTATTATTAGTAACAGTATTAGTATTGGTAGAAGCAGTAATAGTATTATTAGTAACAGTATTAGTATTGGTAAAAGCAGTAATAGTATTATTAGTAACAGTATTAGTATTGGTAGAAGCAGTAATAGTATTATTAGTAACAGTATTAGTATTGGTAGAAGCAGTAGTAATAATATTAGTAATACTAACGGTTGTAGCACAGACTGTATAAAACATGGACGTAGTCTGAAGAGCCGCTGTGCAGCTCAGTGTGGCGGCTCCGGCCGACGCCATCTTGGCAGTCCCCGACTCCGGCGGCCAATCCAAAAATGGGCAAAGAGGTGGAGCTGAAGCACCTAGCGGCACCCACCTGTCACTCAAAGCAGCCACGTCTTTAATCATGCAGAACTTTAAGCCTGAATGTAACTTAAAGCTGTCCTGAACGGGGAAATTAGCTTCCGAGACCAGAACCGTGCTTTGTGCCAGGCTGGAAACGTGTTTGTTTCTGCTGTGAAGTATTTGACTCGGGGCTCTGTGGGGACCGACTCGCTTTTGGAGCCTCGAGTGGCCGTTGGAGGAACTGCACTTCCTGTTGGCTTCATTCTTCAGCCCGCAGGTCGCTGCTCGGGTAATAGTGGCAGCAGCAGTAGTAATAGCAGTGGTAATAATAATTACATATAATAATATAATAATTATATATAATAATACTGCTAGTAGTGGTAGTTGTAGTATTAATAACAGTAATGATATCTCTTCATGTGTTTCTGCTTATTGCAGTTTAACACACACACACGTCTTCCTGTACTTGTGAAGACCCTCACTGACGTAAGAGTCCCTGACCCTAGTCTAAACGTGATTCTAACCTGAACCTTAAAACCAGGTCTGCACCTTCGAGCAGTCCTTAGAAGTGGTGAGAAGCGGTCCTCACAATGCAGACGTGTCCTCGCAATGCAGACGTGTCCTCGCAATGCAGACGTGTCCTCACAATGCAGACGTGTCCTCACAACGATGGTTTAAAACTGACATTGGTTCTCAAAAGACAGCAATACAAGCCCACACACAGAGAAACCCTCAGAGTGTTTTCAGAATAAACATGTTGCTCTTTTTATTTTTCAGTGTGTGATTTGTTTCTACAGAGCTGTGATTGGACACAGATCCATCTCCACTGGAAAAAATGTAACACTGCCTCGCTGCTTCGAACGCCAACCACAAAGAGTGCAGTCAAGTTCATCACTCACTCATTACATGGAATAAAACTTAATCAGTTAACTAAACACTTTTTATTTATCCCTGATGGCAGAAATACACCTGGAAGGTCAAAATATTAATAAAAAACTAAAGAAGCTTAGAACAGCGGCCATTTTCTTGAGTTGATGCGCAGAGGGAGGCAGGGGGTGGCATCCATCTTGTTTGGTGGGTACAGGAGGGGACGGCGGCCATCTTGTCTTACATGCCGGCTTTCCGCAGGTGGTCAACGACGGTGTACACCTTGGTGGCCAGCTGTCCGCCATTGGCATCTTTTGTGCCCTGAGCTATGACTATAGCTGTGGAGACAGACAGAGAGACAGCTGGGTGAGACAGCTGGGTGAGACAGCTGGGTGAGACAGCTGGGTGAGACAGGACAGACAAACATTTATTTAAAAACAACAAGAACAAAACATCCGGAGAGAAGTTTACACTGATCAGATCTAACAGTGTTACCCCAAACAAACATATCAGCCTGTCTGTCTGACTGTCTGTCTGTCTGTCTGAGTGTCTCTCTGCCTGTCTGTCTGTCTGTCTGTCTGTCTGTCTGCCCTCTGTCTGCCTGTCTGTCTGCCTGTCTGTCTGCCTGAAGGTCTGTCTGTCTGAGTGTCTCTCTGCCTGTCTGTCTGTCTGTCTGCCTGAAGGTCTGTCTGTCTGTCTGTCTGTCTGACTGCCTGTCTGTCTGTCTGCCTGTCTGTCTGCCTGAAGGTCTGTCTGTCTGTCTCTCTGTCTGTCTGTCTCACTGTCTGTCTGTCTCACTGTCTCACTGCCTGTCTGTCTGTCTGCCCTCTGTCTGCCTGTCTGTCTGCCTGAAGGTCTGTCTGCCTGAAGGTCTGTCTGTCTGTCTCACTGTCTGTCTGTCTCACTGTCTAACTGCCTGTCTGTCTGTCTGACTGTCTGTCTGTCTGCCCTCTGTCTGCCTGTCTGTCTGTCTGTCTGTCTGTCTGTCTGTCTGCCTGTCTGTCTGCCTGAAGGTCTGTCTGTCTGTCTCACTGTCTGTCTGTCTCACTGTCTCACTGCCTGTCTGTCTGTCTGACTGTCTGTCTGCCTGACTGTCTGTCTGTCTCACTGTCTGTCTGTCTGCCTGTCTGTCTGACTGTCTGTCTGCCTGACTGTCTGTCTGTCTCACTGTCTGTCTGTCTGCCTGTCTCTCTGTCTGTCTGTCTCTCTGTCTCTCTGTCTGTCTGTCTCTCTGTCTCTCTCCCTCTCCACCCGTCTGTCTTACCCTGGTTGCTCTTGCCGACACATATTGAGTAGGACTGGTCGTTAATCTTCGATGTCTTCAGGTCCAAGGTGTAGACCGACTCTACGTCCATCTGGTCTCGGAGCAGCATGCACTTCATCCCCGCGACGTAAGGGCCAGCTTGGCGGAAAGTCGACCTGTCACCAGCCAGCTTTTTGATTTCCTCCGTCTGAGAGAGAGAGAGACAGGCAGAGAGACAGACTGGTTATTATCATATCTGGCCTGAGGCATAAACCAGGGAAGGGCGCGCCAGGTCATGGGGAATACTCCATATTCCTGGATCCCCTGAACTACCCACCAGGGCCATGATCAAAGATGGCATCTGAGACCTTGTTCTTTGAGGCTGTGGGCCCCCATCACCGTCGCCCTGATTTTAGTCTGTATAAGTAAACCAATCGCTGAGCTCTGTAAGAAAAGAAAACGTTGGGCCTTACGTAACGAACGACCCACCGGCTGTGTGTATTTGCTGGTAACGCTCCCCTGGCCCGGGACAAGAAGCCTGTGCTGCAGCTAACGGAAACGTTTGCTGGTGATGGAACAAAGCAAACATCAGCATCTTTCGACAGCGACGACAAATGATCGCAAGGCCTCTGTCTCCCATTACACGTAAGCTAACTTTAGCTTGTTACCGCAAGTCAACGTCTCGTTTCCACCGAACGAAAAGCTTGTCTGCGTCAGGTGTTAATCCACGCACAGCGCCTGGCTGAAGGGCACGTGGGCAGCACGTGCAGTTTCAGGGCAGGCTGCTTCCTCCTGTGTTTCCATGAATCCCATTAAACTGGTTTGACTGCTTTAACTGTGTCTGCTGACTCTCTGACGCATGGACATACTGTCTGTATCAGAGCTGAAACGATTAGTTGATCAACTGATTAGTCAGTCGACAGAAAGATAATTAGCAACTGTTTTGATTTTTTTGTCAATCGTTGTCTGGTTGCTGCTTCTCAAATGTCTCAGTTTTCTATCACAGAAAACTAAACTTTGGGTTTTTGTCACTCGGACGACACAAGACATTTGAAAGCATCAGTTAAACACTGAAATCTGTTTTAAAGGACAATAAAGCTGAGAGAGAGAGCAGACTGAGCTGAACGTGTCTCACGTTACACTTCACTTACACAGTCACACTGTGTGAGAGACGTCTGTCGAACGCTTTGATGCTTAAACTGTGTATGAAGATGATGCTCAGTCTCCATGTGATCACAGGTGTACAGGTGTGTATATGCAGGTATATGTATGGCTGTCCTTCACATATATCACTGTGTTATATGCAGCCTTCAGTGGAGGAAAGTAACTAAATACATTTACTCAAGTACTGTACTTAAGTACAGTTTTGAGGCACTTGTATTTTACTATTCCCATTTTCTGCTACTTTCTACTTTTACTCCACTACATTTATTTGATAACTTTAGTTACTTTTCAGGTGAAGATTTTACCTAAAAAACATATAAGTGTTCAAAATACAAACCATTTTTAAATATATATGCAGTTGTGTCTCCTCGTCATGTTTCAGACTCTGAGCTGTTTCTCCTCTAAACTTCTCACATTGTTTCATTTCAATAACTGTTCAAATGAGCCAATATTTCACTAAACATTAAAACTAGCTAATTGTATATAAAGCAGTTAAAACTAGTTAACTGTGTATAAAGTAGTTAAAACTAGTATATAAAGCAGTTAAAACTAGCTAACAGTGTATAAAGTAGTTAAAACTAGCTAACTGTGTATAAAGTAGTTAAAACTAGTATATAAAGTAGTTAAAACTAGCTAACTGTGTATAAAGTAGATAAAACTAGTATATAAAGTAGTTAAAACTAGCTAACTGTGTATAAAGTAGTTAAAACTAGCTAACTGTGTATAAAGTAGTTAAAACTAGTATATAAAGTAGTTAAAACTAGCTAACTGTGTATAAAGTAGATAAAACTAGTATATAAAGTAGTTAAAACTAGTTAACTGTGTATAAAGTAGTTAAAACTAGTATATAAAGCAGTTAAAACTAGCTAACAGTGTATAAAGTAGTTAAAACTAGTTAACTGTGTATAAAGTAGTTAAAACTAGTATATAAAGTAGTTAAAACTAGCTAACTGTGTATAAAGTAGTTAAAACTAGCTAACTGTATATAAAGTAGTTAAAACTAGCTAACTGTGTATAAAGTAGTTAAAACTAGCTAACTGTATATAAAGTAGTTAAAACTAGCTAACTGTATATAAAGTAGTTAAATCTAGCTAACTCTATATAAAGTAGTTAAAACTAGCTAACTGTGTATAAAGTAGTTAAAACTAGCTAACTGTATATAAAGTAGTTAAATCTAGCTAACTCTATATAAAGTAGTTAAAACTAGCTAACTGTGTATAAAGTAGTTAAAACTAGCTAACTGTATATAAAGTAGTTAAATCTAGCTAACTCTATATAAAGTAGTTAAAACTAGTATATAAAGCAGTTAAAACTAGCTAACTGTGTATAAAGTAGTTAAAACTAGTATATAAAGTAGTTAAAACTAGCTAACTGTGTATAAAGTAGTTAAAACTAGTATATAAAGCAGTTAAAACTAGCTAACTGTGTATAAAGTAGTTAAACTAGCTAACTGTGTATAAAGTAGTTAAAACTAGCTAACTGTGTATAAAGTAGTTAAAACTAGCTAACTGTATATAAAGTAGTTAAATCTAGCTAACTCTATATAAAGTAGTTAAAACTAGCTAACTGTGTATAAAGTAGTTAAAACTAGCTAACTGTATATAAAGTAGTTAAATCTAGCTAACTCTATATAAAGTAGTTAAAACTAGTATATAAAGCAGTTAAAACTAGCTAACTGTGTATAAAGTAGTTAAAACTAGTATATAAAGTAGTTAAAACTAGCTAACTGTGTATAAAGTAGTTAAAACTAGTATATAAAGCAGTTAAAACTAGCTAACTGTGTATAAAGTAGTTAAACTAGCTAACTGTGTATAAAGTAGTTAAAACTAGCTAACTGTGTATAAAGTAGTTAAAACTAGTATATAAAGTAGTTAAAACTAGCTAACTGTGTATAAAGTAGTTAAAACTAGTATATAAAGTAGTTAAAACTAGCTAACTGTGTATAAAGTAGTTAAAACTAGTATATAAAGTAGTTAAAACTAGCTAACTGTGTATAAAGTAGTTAAAACTAGTATATAAAGTAGTTAAAACTAGCTAACTGTGTATAAAGTAGTTAAAACTAGTATATAAAGCAGTTAAAACTAGCTAACTGTGTATAAAGTAGTTAAAACTAGTATATAAAGCAGTTAAAACTAGCTAACTGTGTATAAAGTAGTTAAAACTAGTATATAAAGTAGTTAAAACTAGCTAACTGTTTATAAACTAGTTAAACTAGCTCCACCTCGAGCAGCTCCAGCAGTAAAACGCTGCTCTGACGTTGATGCTCAGTATTAATAATCTAATAATGTCAGACAGAGTCAGACATCAGATCAGTCAGGAGACGTTTTACTGCAGAACCAGAACTTTTACTACATGAAGCTGATAATCCGTCTGTACTTGGACTTAAGCAGGACTTTGAATGCAGGGCTTTTACTTTGTATTTTGAAACAGTGGTGTTTGTACTTTCACAGTAAAAGATCTGAATACTTCTTCCACCACAGTGAGGGCAGCTTGTTCGTCGATACGATCAATCGATCGATCGATCGATCAGCGGTTTGGAACAGAGTCTGACCTGAGCTGCAGAAGAGACCGGAGGACAGAAGAGAAGAAGAATGTGTGGAGGACAAGTCGAGACACGACACACACACACACACACACACACACTGCTGCTGCTGCTTGCAGAGGCAAAAACCACTTCCTGAAACCATCCAGCCAATCAGAGTCAAGGCCTTTAGGTAGACTACTTACCATGCAGTGTGTGTGTGGGGGGTTACTCTAAGTGTTTAAAGGTTAAAAACTACCAGTTGCAAATGAACAAATGAAGCCCGCAGGTGTGTGTGAGGCACACACACACACACACACACACACACACACACACACACACACACACACCTTGAAGAGATACATTGTGTGATTGTAGCAAAGCCTCTCCACCCTCACCTCGCTGTGTGTGTGTGTGTGTGTGTGTGTGTGTGTGTGTGTGTGTGAAACAAGAAGTGATCGTCTCCACTTCCTGTATTTGCTGCTGTTTTTCGACATTGTGTCCTTATAAGGTAGTTAAACCAACGCTCAACCTGCAGCCCCGAAAAACCACAGAAACACCCGGAAACGACGCACGACTGCTGCTTCTCAAAGAACAGCGCTTATTCTTCACGTCAAACACGACCGTTACTTTCCCGCTGCACGGGTCTGCACCCAAAGCTCACCTCGTGAAGAAGGACATTTAGACAAATCATAGAAAAATTCAGATTTCTGTTCCCCGTCAATTAAACAACTATCACACTGCAAAAAATGTCCACCCCACAAGTTTTCCCAGAGTAAAGACTTGTCTCAACTCAGAATAATAAAATCAGGTCAGACGGTTCAAGCTGCTGTAGAAGAGTGACAGCAGGCAGAAGATGCATGTATGTGTCATGTTAACACCTCCACTCCCAGGTTACACATAAAACACATAAAACACAGATATTAAATGTTTTTGTTCCTTCCCAGCATTTTCTCTCATACCGACGACTTGTTTTAAAAAAGTAAAAGTGAAGAAATCAGCCAATGAGGTGAGACGTTTCAGCTCGTTGCCAGGTCACTTTTACTTCATGTCAGGACTTTTCTACCCGTGAGTCAGTGTGTTGACCCGAGGCAGAGTTTGACATTTCTGTCGCTTGTTTAAAGCAAAGCGAGTGTCTTTGGGAAGCTGCACGAGCCGCCTCTGTCCCTGCAGCAGCTGAAAGCAGCAGCAGCTGCCCGCCCGTGCTGACAGAGCGGGAACCGGCCGAGCGACAAACCGAACACGCCCAAAACTCAAGCAGAGGACACACCTGGTGGGACACTGCAAAAGAACCGCCGCGAAGACCCACAAATAGCTTCTTAAAGTAAGTGAAGCTCGGCCAATGAGGTGACGGTTCTTGGGATGATGTCACCTGTCGCTGACACGAGAATTTAAAGTTTTGTGTAAAAACACCCAAACGAACAAAAAGCGATCTGATGCAGATTTAAATACTTGAATGAGCTGTTAGGAGGTGAAAGTATCACCAGCAGCAGGCGAGGTCATGTGTGCTTTTGAAGCAGGAAGTGGAAGTCTCTCGCCGAGACGGAGAAGGACTTTCTTTGCAGTGTGAAACGTGTGCAGAGCAGCATGTGAACAAGACGCACAGATTCATGTTTTATAGTTTGTTCTTTCTGTTTTTGTGTCTCAAGCTGAGTCTGAAAGTCTCTGAGGGTAGTTTATGTGTGTGTGTGTGTGTGTGTGTGCGTGTGTGTGCGTGTGTGTGTGTTTACCGTAATGCCGGCCAGGCCGGGCGTGCTGACCCACACACTCTCTTGCCCGGACGCTATCCCGCAGATGGCCGCCTCCATGACCGGGACATTCCCGCTCTGGTCGGGCGTCTTTAGGTTATCAATGTATGACTGCCACGACATCCTGATCAATGACCAACACACACACACACACACACACACACACACTGATCAGTAACACACATACACACTTTCTGACTGACAACCGAACGTGTCTGAACCAGCGTCAGAAGAACCAGAAGCATGAACAGAAAGAGACTGAGCAGTCACAAAATCTATACCCAAAACTCTGAGAATATGTGTGTGTGTGTGAGAGAGAGAGACCACGTCAGCTTACCTGCGCAGGTATAGTCTCAGGTATGAGGAAGAGGGGGAAGAGAAGTAAAATGCAGAAAGAAGGAAGACGACTTGTCTTTTATACGTCCGACCACTCCCAGCCTGCAGGCAGCTTCCTGCCTCGCTCACTGTCAGCCAGTGTCTCTCCACCACTCCCTCCCTCCCCCCTTCCCCCCTCCCCCTCCCTCTCTCTCCCTCCCTCTCTCTCTCCCTCCCCCCCTCCCTCTCTCTCTCTCTCTACCTCCCCCCCTCCCTCTCTCTCTCTCTGTCTCTCTCTCCCCCCCTCCCTCTCCCTCTCTCACCTGGGAAGTAAAAAAACAAGGAAGTGTGCGCAGTGAACTGATGTGAAGTGATATAAATGTAGTTCAATCACACCAAAGTCTGAACCTTCAAACAGTCGCAAACAGTAAGAAGTGAAGCAATCTCCTCATTTTACAAAGAGACGTAGCGCACACACACACACACACACACACACACACACACACACACACTCACACACTCACACACTCACACACACACACACACACTCACACACAAAGCTGTTTGTAACCACTAACTAGTTTAAACTAGTGATTAGATGAAGCTGCACCTCTGACACCTGAAGAGATCAGCTCTTCTTCTCTGTCTCTTGTTCAGGTGGATGCCACTGTCGCGTCCGTGCGCAGGTACATGCGTCTATCAGTAGCTGTATGTATTTGTGTGTGTAGTGTGAAGGGGCTACAACTTACACTGTATTGTGCAACCCTGTGTTGTAAAACGACAAATAAATGAACCTGAAAATATGAAACTACAGCCAGCAGCCGGTTAGCTTAGCTTAGCATAAAGACTGGAAACAGGGGGAAACAGCTAGCCTGGCTCTGTCTGAAGGGTAGCAGAATCCAGCTACCAGCAGCTCTAAAGCTCACTGATTGACATGTTATATTATATATTTGATCTAGAATTCACTGTTTTATGAGTTGTTATGTGTCTGACTGTTTCTTGGCGACTTCATGGACTCTGCTGGTTTCCTGTACCAGACTTCACTTTCCAACACAACCTGTAACCCCACAAACTAACATGTTAGCTAATGATTTGCCTTAAGCCTTTGGAGGTAACGATTGTTTACTGTAGTAGTAAGCTAGTTAGCCTGATATGCTAACATTAGCGGCTAACGTTAGAGTAGATGAACACACTGTTTAATGAGTTGTTGTGTTTTTGGTTTTTGAAAGACTAAAAAAAGACCCGACTGACCTGACTGTTTGGGGGAGGGGTTTAACGAACGGTCAGTTAGGTCTGTAATTATTTCTGGTCTCAGACATATGAGCTCCGGACTTGACTGACCAGCACGATATTGAAGGTCGACTGGACTTAAACTCTGACTTAAGTCCAGTGTGAACGAGGCAAATAAGAGGTTCTACAAAAGCTAGACAGGAAGTGACGACAGGACTGGGGCTCTCTATACACAGTCAGATCCAGAATAAATGTAGAGAGAAAGGCATCTGTGAGAAAATGAGTTCAAACTGTCTGTTGGACTGTGAGCGGAAAGCTGCTGCGAAAACTGTTTCCACACACAAGCCACTTCCTCCTGACCTGTTTCAGTTCATGTTGACACGACTGAACACTGCTGCTGCTGCCACCATGGTCGGATACTGAGACAGCAGGCCCCAGTCATGTAAAAGGGCCCCCACCCCCATAGAGCAACATGCCCAGACTGAAAGAGTCTCTCTATAGTCGTTTTGTGTGTGTTTGTGGTTGTTTTGCGTGTATTTGTAGTTGTTTTGCGTGTCTTTGTAGTTTTTTCGTGTCTTTGTAGTTGTTTTGCATCTCTTTGTGGTTGTTTTGGTCTCTTTGTAGTTGCTTTGTGTGTCTTTGTAGTTCTTTGGTGTGTCTTTGTAGTTGTTTTCATGTCTTTGTAGTTGTTTTCGTGACTTTGTAGTTGTTTTCATCTCTTTGTAGTTGTTTTGCGTCTCTTTGTGGTTGTTTTAGTCTCTTTGTAGTTGTTTTGCATGTCTTTGTTGTTATTTTAGTCTCTGTAGTTGTTTGGCGTTTCTTTGTAGTTTTTTCGGCTCTCTGTAGTTGTTTTCGTGTCTTTGTAGTTGTTTTCATCTCTTTGTAGTTGTTTTGCGTCTCTTTGTAATTTTTTCGGCTCTCTGTAGGTGTTTTCGTGTCTTTGTAGTTGTTTTGCGTCTCTTTGTGGTTGTTTTCGTCTCTTTGTAGTTGTTTTGCGTGTCTTTGTGGTTGTTTTAGTCTCTTTGTAGTTATTTTGCGTTTCTTTGTAGTTGTTTTCATCTCTTTGTAGTTGTTTTCGTGTCTTTGTAGTTGTTTTCGTCTCTTTGTAGTTGTTATCGTGTCTTTGTAGTTGTTTTTGTGTCTTTGTAGTTGTTTTCATCTCTTTGTAGTTGTTTTGCGTCTCTTTGTGGTTGTTTCAGTCTCTTTATAGTTGTTTTGCGTGTCTTTGTAGTTGTTTTGTGTTTCTTTGTAATTGTTTTCGTGTCTTTGTAGTTGTTTTCGTGTCTTTGTAGTTTTTTCGGCTCTTTGTAGTTGTTTTCATCTCTTTGTAGTTGTTTTCATCTCTGTAGTTGTTTTGTGTTTCTTTGTAGTTGTTATCGTGTCTTTGTAGTTGTTTTCGTGTCTTTGTAGTTGTTTTGCTTGTGTTTGTGGTTGTTTTCGTGTCTTTGTGGTTGTTTTGCTTGTGTTTGTAATTGATTTTGTCTCTTTGTAGTTGTTTTCGTGTCTTTGTAGTTGTTTTGCTTGTGTTTGTGGTCACTTGATTGTCTTTCCAACAAGAAATGTAATTTCTCCCAGAGGCTCTGAGCGGTAGGCCCGTTCAGTAATCCATCCATGGCTGCCACACCCACAGCACTGTAACTGCAATGCATTCTGGGGCTTGCAGTTCAGCACGGGTGAGCATTAAAATGGCAGCTCCTAACACAAAGTAAGATGAATTAAATTCAGTCTTAGGGAAGGTTAAAGCCTGCATGTTGCAGCTACATTTACACAGATTTATATTTATGAAAGTGTTGTCTGATGGATGAGTCGTGTTTCTATTCAGACTGTTCTGCTCATACATGCTGCATTCCTCAGTCCAACACACACACACACACACACACACTCTACCTGAAATACCTGAGCCAGTTTAGACCTGTGGATGTCAGGAGGGAGAGAGAGAACGAGCGACATGTTAAAACTTGGTCGCTGCACCTCACTGCACACAAGAGTCATGTGTGAAGTTAAAGTGGCAACACTTCATATTCACGCCGCACTGCTCAAGCTTTTCCTCTTACTGCTAACACATCCAGAATACATGACCGTGGTGCTCACCTGGGACTCAGGTAGTTCATTCATCATCACATCACAATGTGTTCAGCCTTTAATGATTATTAATCCGAAGTACCACAAGTATCAGTTTGTCCAACAGGCTGATGGTTATCAAGCAGAAGCAGCAGGAGGAGTTACTCCTGTTACTGCAGCCGAATACATGTTAGTAGTAGAAGGTCAAATACTAAACGTAGAGCTAGTAGGAGCAGTATTATCAGTGGCAGTATCTGAAGCTGTAGCGGCAGAAGGAGTCTGTAGCAGTACTAGTAATAGTTACAGTAGTATTAGTTGTAGTATCTGAAGCTGTATTAGTAGCAGTTGTTGTGTATGATGCATATTTTAAATCACTAGCATTGCTCAGAATATCTTGTGTGTGTGTGTAAGTGTGCCTCTGTGTTTTAAATGACCACGAGTGTACCTCGACCGGACTGCAGTACTTCCACATCTTCCATGGTAACGAACACTAATATTGTACCACATAATCAGAATATTTTACGGCAGCCGCCTCGGTGCGACCGGGAACGTGCTGATTGAGTCCCAGTTTCCCTGTGTGTGTGTGTTCCTGTTGTTCTATCTCTGTGAGGACCAGTGTCAGTGACGCGGTGTTAATGTGTGTTGCTGTGAGGACCGTGGTTCAGGTCTAACAGGTACGGACAGGTATAGCGGCTCCGCTGTCTCAGTTCGCATTCTCCTGTACGTACGCTTGTTACTGCGAGTGCTTAGCACAATGCAGGGCGCGACGAGTACCCGGACGATGAACTCGTGATGGTCCGAAATGTGAGCGGGGAACGGCGGACGCTTCTCACCCTCGGTGGTCGCCGTCTTGGCTACGTAGCGGAAGGGGACGGACCACCGAACTTGTGAAAATGGCGGACGAGGAAGCTGCGGCGGTCGCTCCGGTGAACCGTAAAATCCTGTTTTAATACCAATGAGCAAACGAGCCGGCAGAGACAACGGCGGGCGACAGTCGCGGTCAAATGTTGGCGGCAATGCTCCGTCTGGCTGCAACTCGCCATTTCAGAAATATCAGAGTCAGAAACGCTTCATTGATCCTGAGGGGGAACTGTTCGTTCCAGCAGCTCGCTGTCAGGCAGCCACACAGCAGGAGAAGCACTGAGCAAAATATATATTATATAACATATATATATATATAATATATATATATTATATATATAACACACTATAATACAGGTCAGATACATGAAGTACCAGGTGGGTATAAGTATAAAATTAAAATAAATTAAGTACACAGTGGTTTACCGGTTGATAAGTATGTACGGTGTAATAATACAATGTAATTATATAAGTAATAAGTAATGAGTGCTGCCAAGTTAAGTGCAGCTTATTAAGATTATTATGAGGCGGAGGATATAAACAGCAGTGATAGACTATGAATAAATATCAATAAATTAAACTGAAACACAGGTACTGCAGAGATGTTAATGATCAGTGTCCAGTTTAGTGACTTCGGGTCACACAGACTGACACTTAGAGGGAGGAGTTAAAGAGTCTGATGGCCACAGGCAGGAAGGACTTCCTGTGGCGGTCAAAGAGTTTCCCCTCGGGGATCAATAAAGGACTTCTGATGTGATGTGACAACACTACATCATGCACACAGAGGACTAAAGGATCCGAAATGACACACAGCACCGGCCAGTCGGGACAGGGCGGGGCTGCGACCTTTGACCCCGGAGGAGGTTTCTGAAGAATTCAAAGTATGCAGGACCATCGGTCTGATCCGGTGAGAGAGAAAAGGTGTGGTGGCTCCGACCGACGAGTTTAAACAAGCCGCCATCTACAGTATGCATGCCCCCGGGAAAACACACACACACACACACACACACAGAGACACACACACGCACACACCATGCACACACACACACACAGAGACACACACACACACACGCACACACACACACACACATGCACACACACAGAGACACACACACGCACACGCACACGCACACACACACACACAGAGAGACACACACACACACACACACACACACAGAGAGACACACACACACACACACACACACACACACACACACACACACTCTCAGTCTGTCTTTGATGACAAGAAGTGGAAACTCAAACCAAACCTCATTCACACTTTGTTCAGTTTTCAGTTGGACTGTAATCTGACGAGAACTTTCTTCTTAAAGGTTCTGTTTTACGATTCTACATGTTGGTCACACGTAGCTTTAAGAAACACCAGCACGAGTCTGAGCCGGAAGTCACTTCCTTACAGACGCAGAGCGGGTGACAACAAACGCCTCGAGCCTGAAGGCTCCAAACTCGTCACAGACTTCACATGAAATAAAATGGAAATTCTGCGGTTTACGTTCGGACAATCTGAAGGGGATAACTTTTAGTTTCTTTCTTTAATGAAATGCTCTTAAACATGTGATTCAAAGGCAGATCAGAGTCAGAGGCTACAGACTGCTGCTCTGCTAAGCTAGGCTAGTTAGCTTTTAGCCGGACTAGTTTACCTGGCGTTACGTCTTTTCTCCATTATGAGTTAAGGCCTTTACACAGCGGGGGCGGGGTTTTCGTGCGGTTAATTCGCACGCAGATATATTGTTTCGATCTGTTGCTTTTGTCGAGGGCGATCACACAGAACGCCAATATCACACGGCGGGAAAAAAACGACGTCATCTTTTTCCGGTACGAGTTCGATTTTTCGGAGCTTTCGCAGGTTGAATGAAGGCATCGACCAATCAGACGATCTGGAGAGTGAAGCCTGATCCATCACAGCGGGTCCAGACCGAACTCTTTATATTACTATTACACTCTGTGTGAAATGCATGCTGGGATACAGTGAGCTCCCAAAGTATCCTGATCCAACAGGCGGAGTGAGACCTCTTCAGGTCTGAACTTGTCCGGTGGCTTTCACCACCGCCAGGTCACAACGCCGGCCCACGCCTTCCTCCTCAGTACCTCAGCCGTCAGACTCCCAGTCTGTGTCTGGAACCAGGCAGCGGTCTCAGACGCAGTCCTGGTTCTCTTTGGCCGGAGGCTAACAGTTTCCCCCTGCTTCCAGTGTTTGTGCTAAGCTAGGCTAAACATGTCCCGGCCTCCAACATGGCTGCCGGCGGCGGAGTCACGTTCACACAGCCGCCAAGAGTTCAGCTGCCATTTATGGAGGCCGAAGCAGAACATCACACACACACACACACACACACACACACACACACACACTTCCTCAGTAACTGAACTCTTGCTTTCTGAGTCAAGTCGAAAGAAGTCGAGGCGAGCGAGATAAGAGGAAGTGGCGTGTTTACTGCAGCTTGGAGGAGTGCGCGTGTCCTTATAAGGCAAAGCGGAGGGAAAGCGAGTGTGTAGCTGTGAAGAAACACACACTCGCATGTTTCTGCAAACCAACACTGTTTGATAATGAGATTCACACGTTCTAGTGTTTTTATGGGAAACTGACATTAAACAGACCACACCCACTTCCTGTCACAAACCTCCACTTCCTGTACAGAAGACTGTACTCGTGACACACAAACACACACAGCGCTAACGTCCTCCACCCTGCCCGCGCTGCACCCCCCCCCCCTCCACTTTGAGACGTGCGAGGAAAACATAAAGAATAAAAGTGTTTTCATCGGGAACAATCTGCGCCCAAACGCAGAAAAGAGAAACGTCCTGATGTTTGTTTTTGTCTCAAAGGGAAATTTATTTCAGCCTTAATGACGCCATCCTGTCGTTTAGTCCTACATTTCCCACAGTGCACCTGGACAGCGTCTTCACTGCAGCCTCCCTGCCCACCTTCAGTTGGCAACACTGCCGTCTGATGACATCACTGTGACATCACCAGGCCGCAGGCGACGTGCCGTCCGTTAAAGCCTTTCTGGTCCAACTGCGATGCTCTGCTGCAGAGACTACGCGGCCAAAAGTATGTGGACACCCAAACTCCCTGTGTGTCCCCACAGCGTGGGCATCGTTCCCTCGATCACCAGCGTACGGTGTGATTCCACACCTGCGCCGCAGAAACACTGACGTCTGCAGCTCCTTCAGGCTGAACAACAAGTTACGGGTTATTTCTGGGTGAAAACATCTCGAAGTCTAAACTGAAGGCTCTTTAGTGTCGATTAAACAGTGACAGATGTCTATTAATGACCCCCTAATAATTAAATCAACATTACAGGTAAAGACAGGTGAGACTTCTCCTCAGCGGAGCTACGAGGCCTCTGACGGCACAGGGTGTCCACATACTTTTGGCCTCTGCCCGCCCCCTGCTGGACACATGAAGCTACAACATGTGGAACAAACCAATCAGCTGTGAAACGCAAAGATCCATAATTCAAGGCTTTGTCAACAGAAAACGATCAATAAACGCACACACACACACATGAACACACACACGCGCGCACACACACACACGAAGCGAGTTCATGTCTCGTCCTGATGTTTGAGAGGAAAACCCGTTTTAAAGCGTTTAAACGTGGAAACACTAATCACAACACAGAAACAAACTGAGGCTCAAACTGTTTATTCGTCCCACCGTCTCCTCACTGGCTGTAACCATGGTTACCGAGCAATCCCATGATGCTGTGTGTCATCGGGGGGGGGGCATAATTATACAAATAACTCTTAGTATTTATTGACTACATCACTTCATTTTAAATTATTTTCTTTACAAAAAGAATTTAAAACAGTGTGTGAGTGTGTGTGTTCATGTGTGTAGCAGTGGACCGTACCATGTCAGGGCAGTGTGTGTGTGACAGTCTGTGACTTGGTGCGGTCCGACTCTCATTGAGCTTCATTCAAAACGCTGGCTGTGTGTGTGTGTTCGTGTGTGTGTGTGTGTGTGTTCGTGTGTGTGTGTTCGTGTGTGTGTGTGTTCGTGTGTGTGTGTGTTCGTGTGTGTGTGTGTGTTCGTGTGTGTGTGTGTTCGTGTGTGTGTGTGTTCGTGTGTGTGTGTGTGTTCGCGTGTGTGTGTGTGTTCGCGTGTGTGTGTGTGTTCGCGTGTGTGTGTGTGTGTGTTTGTGTGTGTTCATGTGTGTGTTCATGTGTGTGTTCATGTGTGTGTGTTCATGTTCATGTTCATGTGTGTGTGTGTTCATGTGTTAGCGTGTGTGTGTGTTCAAGTGTGTGTGTTCAAGTGTGTGTGTGAGCCTGTGTGTGTGTGTGTGTGTGTGAGCCTGTGTGTGTGTGTGTGAGCCTGTGTCTGTGTGTGTGTTAGCCTGTGTGTGTGTGTGTGTGTGTGTGTGTGTGTGTGTGTGTGTGTGTGTCTTAGCCCGTGTGTTCGTGTGTGTGTTAGCCTGTGTGTGTGTGTGTGTGTGTGTCTTAGCCCGTGTGTTCGTGTGTGTGTTAGCCTGTGTGTGTGTTAGCCTGTGTGTGTGTGTGTGTGTGTGTGTGTGTCTTAGCCCGTGTGTTCGTGTGTGTGTTCGTGTGTGTGTGTTAGCCTGTGTGTGTGTGTGTGTGAGCCTGTGTGTGTGTGTTAGTGTGTGTTAGCGGTCGAGGACGTGGCTCTTGTAGAGGCGGTTCATCTGTTCCAGGAAGATGAAGGTGAGGACGGTGTGCGGCCCGAGGCGAGCGTAGTACGGCGTGAAGCCCTTCCACAGCGAGAAGAAACCCTCGTTGCTCACAACTCGCATCAGCACCTCCTGAGGGGCGGAGACAGGAAACAGGTCACACGCTGCCGCGCAAACACCGAAACACAGAAGAAGAAGGCAGAGCGGCAGCAGAAGGACCCTATCTCCCTAACATTTAGAGAGAGGTCAGAGGTCACCCGCTCCTCTGACCCCGACACGCCCCCTCAGGGGTCGACCTGTCTCGCTGTGACACGTACAATGTTAGAGACTGAAAAGACTTTAAATACACAGAAACATCAGCATCGACTCACCAAACCGTTTTTATACTCGGGCTTCCCGTCGATCATCCTCATGTTCTGAATCCTGAGAACAAACAGGAAGTACAGCGCTTTAGCCCGACGCTCACCTCTACAGGTCAAAGCCACAGTCGAGTGGAACTGAGGAAAAATCAACCGATGAAAACAGGACGTGGAGCTGACGTCGGTTCGAGTCTCACCTGGTCTTCACGATGTCGACGGGCATCGACGCTGCCGTGGTAACCAGTCCGCTGATCATACTGGCACAGAAGTGACACAGAATATCGTCTCCGAAATACCCTGAAACACAGACAGAGAGGACGTCGGACCGCGAGTCTGAGGTCAGTGTGTGCGTCACCTGCTTCAGGTGTTTCACGTCATTAACGTTTCACCTGTTTCATGTTTAACGTGTGTAACGTGTTTCATGTGTAACGTGTTTCAGGTGTGTAACGTGTTTCATGTGTAACGTGTTTCAGGTGTAACGTGTTTCAGGTGTTTCAGGTGTTTCAGGTGTTTCATGTGTAACGTGTTTCATGTGTAACGTGTTTCAGGTGTTTCATGTGTAACGTGTTTCATGTGTAACGTGTTTCAGGTGTTTCATGTGTAACCTGTTTCATGTGTAACGTGTGTAATGTGTTTCATGTGTAACGTGTGTAACGTGTTTCATGTGTAACGTGTTTCACGTGATTAACGTTTAACGTGTTTCAGGTGTAACCTGTTTCATGTGTAACGTGTTTCAGGTGTTTCATGTGTAACGTGTTTCATGTGTAACGTGTTTCATGTGTAACGTGTTTCATGTGTAACGTGTTTCAGGTGTAACGTGTTTCATGTGTAACGTGTTTCAGGTGTTTCATGTGTAACGTGTTTCAGGTGTTTCATGTGTAACGTGTTTCAGGTGTTTCATGTGTATCGTGTTTCAGGTGTTTCATGTGTATCGTGTTTAACGTGTTTCATGTGTAACGTGTTTCATGTGTAACGTGTTTCATGTGTAACGTGTTTCATGTGCAACGTGTTTCAGGTGTTTCATGTGTAACGTGTTTCAGGTGTTTCATGTGTAACGTGTTTCAGGTGTTTCATGTGTAACGTGTTTCAGGTGTTTCATGTGTAACGTGTTTCATGTGTAACGTGTTTCAGGTGTTTCATGTGTAACGTGTTTCAGGTGTTTCATGTGTAACGTGTTTCATGTGTAACGTGTTTCAGGTGTAACGTGTTTCAGGTGTAACGTGTTTCAGGTGTTTCATGTGTAACGTGTTTAACGTGTTTCATGTGTAACGTGTTTCAGGTGTTTCATGTGTAACGTGTTTCAGGTGTTTCATGTGTAACGTGTTTCATGTGTAACGTGTTTCATGTGTAACGTGTTTCAGGTGTTTCATGTGTAACGTGTTTCATGTGTAACGTGTTTCATGTGCAACGTGTTTCAGGTGTTTCATGTGTTTCATGTGTAACGTGTTTCATGTGTAACGTGTTTCAGGTGTTTCATGTGTAACGTGTTTCAGGTGTTTCATGTGTAACGTGTTTCATGTGTAACGTGTTTCATGTGCAACGTGTTTCAGGTGTTTCATGTGTTTCATGTGTAACGTGTTTCATGTGTAACGTGTTTCAGGTGTTTCATGTGTAACGTGTTTCAGGTGTTTCATGTGTAACGTGTTTCATGTGTTTCATGTGTAACGTGTTTAACGTGTCAACGTGTTTCAGGTGTTTCATGTGTAACGTGTTTCAGGTGTTTCATGTGTAACGTGTTTCAGGTGTTTCATGTGTAACGTGTTTAACGTGTCAACGTGTTTCAGGTGTTTCATGTGTAACGTGTTTCATGTGTAACGTGTTTCATGTGTAACGTGTTTCAGGTGTTTCATGTGTAACGTGTTTCATGTGTAACGTGTTTCATGTGTAACGTGTTTCAGGTGTAACGTGTTTCATGTGTTTCAT
The DNA here is from genome assembly GCF_020085105.1 of Siniperca chuatsi. Lineage (NCBI taxonomy): Eukaryota > Metazoa > Chordata > Actinopteri > Centrarchiformes > Sinipercidae > Siniperca > Siniperca chuatsi. The sequence goes on from NC_058063.1 coordinate 24,102,180, forward strand.
GTGTAACGTGTTTCAGGTGTTTCATGTGTAACGTGTTTCATGTGTAACGTGTTTCAGGTGTTTCAGGTGTGACGTGCTTCAGGTGTGTGACGTGCTTCAGGTGTGTGACGTGCTTCAGGTGTGTGACGTGCTTCAGGTGTGTGACGTGCTTCAGGTGTTTCAGGTGTGTCAGGCGTACCTGAGTCCAGCAGCGCCTGTTTGGACTGAGAGTAGGAGGCCAGCTGAGCTGCGTTCACCACCACTGCTCGAGCCATGGTGGGAACACACCCCTGCAACACAAAGAAACACCGTCAGCAGCAGCAGCCAGCGTTTTCATTGTCTGTCTGGAAACAGTGAAAACTGAACTAATTAAATGTCTTGTTGAAATATTAACGCGTGTTAGAGTTGAGATAAAAAGTTGAAATATTAAAGTTGCAATTGAAGTAATATTTTGGTGATTATTTTCATTATCAATAATCATTATTCCTTTCTGTTTTGTCCGACCAGAAGCTGAAGACATAAGAAACGTTTCTCATTTTCTGCTTTTCTGCTTTAACAAATGACATAAATGATCGATCGATCATCAAAATTCACCCTCCACAGCGTGGTGACTCCTTCCTCTCTGGTGATTCGAGCCAGAGCGTTAAAAACGTTGGTGTAACCTCTCCTCTGGTCCGCAGGAAGACTGGAGAGACAGACAGGGAGACAGACAGACAGGGAGAGAGAGACAGACAGGGAGACAGACAGAGAGATAGACAGACAGGGAGAGAGAGACAGGGAGACAGGGAGAGACAGACAGGGAGACAGACAGACAGGGAGAGAGAGAGAGAGAGAGAGAGACAGACAGACAGGAGAGAGAGAGAGAGAGAGACAGACAGACAGGGAGACAGACAGACAGGGAGAGAGAGAGAGAGAGAGACAGACAGACAGGGAGAGAGAGAGAGAGAGAGAGAGACAGACAGACAGTTTATTAAGTTCAGTTTTTATAGAAAACCATGTTTAAACAAAGTGGTTCTGGTACTGAACTGTTAGCCTAGCTCTCAGTGTAACAGCCTGTTAGCCTAGCTCTCAGCGTAACAGACTGTTAGCCTAGCTCTCAGCGTAACAGCCTGTTAGCCTAGCTCTCGGCGTAACAGCCTGTTAGCCTAGCTCTCGGCGTAACAGCCTGTTAGCCTAGCTCTCGGCGTAACAGCCTGTTAGCCTAGCTCTCGGCGTAACAGCCTGTTAGCCTAGCTCTCAGTTTAACAGCCTGTTAGCCTAGCTCTCAGCGTAACAGCCTGTTAGCCTAGCTCTCAGCGTAACAGACTGTTAGCCTAGCTCTCAGCGTAACAGCCTGTTAGCCTAGCTCTCAGTGTAACAGCCTGTTAGCCTAGCACTCGGTGTAACAGCCTGTTAGCCTAGCTCTCAGTGTAACAGCCTGTTAGCGCCCCCTAGAGGCTGCAATGACCATTACAGTCCTGATGCCTTATCTGTTCTAGTGGAGCTAAACATCCGTCTCTGGATCAAAGTGTTGGACGAATTCAAGTCACACCATGCTGAGGTACAAATCTGACAGAGCCAGCTGTCTGTCTGCCCGTCTGTCTGTCTGCCTGTCTGTCTGTCTGCCTGTCTGTCTGTCTCTCTGCCTGTCTGTCTGTCTGTCTGCCCGTCTGTCTGTCTGCCTGTCTGTCTGCCTGTGTGTCTGTCTCTCTACCTATCTGCCTGTCTCTCTCTCTGTCTGTCTGTCTCTCTACCTATCTGCCCGTCTGTCTGCCTGTCTCACCGTCCGTCAGCGGTCATCCTGATCAGAGCGACCTCTGCTGGTGTCCCGACAAACGCTCCTGTAGCTCCAGCTGTCATACCGATCAGAGCCTGCAGGGGGAGCACACAGCGTTACTGTAACCAGCAGCAGCTCTCCGGCTGTTACTGAGCGGAGACACACTGCTAATATCCTGTTGCTAGTAGCAACCACTGCAGCAGTCAGTTAAACTGACTGTTACATCCTGCCACATCTGTGACGGAGCACACGTCCACATCTTCAATCTTCTCTCCAGATCTGTAAGAACTACTTTTATTAGTTGTCTGTAAGTTTGTTTTAATCTGATCATTCAGTGCTAACCAAGCTAGCCATTATATTAGCTGTCTGAAGCTAAGCTAAGGCACCGTTTAGGTAACTGTTAACTTACTGCTGCTGATGCATTTTAGAGCCGTGGGAAATTCTAGTGTTACTGAAATCTCAGCTGTCTCGGGACTTGGACATCAACTGACCCTTCAACTTCTTTCACATCAACTTCTTTCACATTAACTCACCCTTCAACTTCTTTCGCTGCTTTCACCTGTTATGTATCAGCTGAAGTTTCAACTGCTTTCCTCTCCTACTCTCCAACTCACAGTTCAAATGCTTTCAATGTATAAACTTTCCCTGACATTTAAACTACTGCTTACATACAGACACTTCAGCTGCTTACAGTGCAGTTTCCACTGCAACTTAAATTTCAAATGCTTTTCGTCTCTTACACCTTAACTGACACTGAAACTGGTTCCAGCGCCCACTATTCAACTGACACTTTAACTGCTTTCAGTGTTTACAATTCAACTAATACTTTAAATAGCTTTTCAGCTAACACATGAACTGCTTTTAGCACTTACTATTCAATGAACACTTCAGCTGCGTTAAGTGCTTATACATGAGTTTAACTAAAAGCTCGCCTGTTCTTAGTGAAAGCAGTTGAAGGGTCAGTCCACGTGAAAGAAGTGAAAGCAGTTGAAGTGCCAGATGATGTCCAATCCCTGATAGTGAGTGAAAGCCGTGAATACCTTGAGGAGGAAGTTTGGCGGCCGCCCGTCCGCTCCGGTCATCTTCTCGAACAGGATGGTGTAGATTCCCAGACGAGTCGTCGTGTACGTCGCCTGACGCAACAAACCTGCTGACAGACTGCGACGGAAACGTTTGTTGTCTTTATTATTAATAAATAAACATCCGAATTACTCGACTGTGAACACGGAACGCCGAACAACAAGCTGCTGTGTCAATAAAGCTCATTTAAATCTGTCATAATGTACAATTATACAGGTAGTTTCCAGGTAACAAAAGCTGATGAACTCGTAAGTGTCAGGTGAAGTGGTAACTGAAGTGTCAGATGAAGTGTCAGATGAAGTGGTACAAGAAGTGAAGTGTCAGGTAAAGAATCAGATGAAGTTTTGAGTGAAGTGTCAGATGAAGTGTCAGATGAAGTGGTAAATGGAGTGTCAGATGAAGTGTCAGATGAAGTGGTACAAGAAGTGAAGTGTCAGGTAAAGAATCAGATGAAGTTTTGAGTGAAGTGTCAGATGAAGTGGTAAGTGAAGTGTCAGATGAAGTGTCAGATGAAGTGTCAGATGAAGTGGTAAATGGAGTGTCAGATGAAGTGTCAGATGAAGTGGTAAATGGAGTGTCAGATGAATTGTCAGATGAAGTGTCAGATGAAGTGGTAAATGAAGTGTCAGATGAAGTGGTAAATGAAGTGTTAGATGAAGTGTCAGATTAAGTGGTAAATGAAGTGTCAGATGAAGTGGTAAATGAAGTGTTAGATGAAGTGTCAGATGAAGTGGTAAATGAAGTGTTAGATGAAGTGTCAGATTAAGTGGTAAATGAAGTGTTAGATGAAGTGTCAGATTAAGTGGTAAATGAAGTGTTAGATGAAGTGTCAGATGAAGTGGTAAATGAAGTGTCAGATGAAGTGGTAAATGGAGTGTCAGATGAAGTGTCAGATGAAGTGTCAGATGAAGTGGTAAATGGAGTGTCAGATGAAGTGTCAGATGAAGTGGTAAATGGAGTGTCAGATGAAGTGTCAGATGAAGTGTCAGATGAAGTGGTAAATGGAGTGTCAGATGAAGTGTCAGATGAAGTGTCAGATGAAGTGGTAAATGGAGTGTCAGATGAAGTGGTAAATGAAGTGGTAAATGAAGTCTTTGATGAAGTGGTACAAGAAGTGAAGTGTCAGGTAAAGAATCAGATGAAGTTTTGAGTGAAGTGTCAGATGAAGTGGTAAGTGAAGTGTCAGATGAAGTGGTAAGTGAAGTGGTAAGTGAAGTGGTAACTGAAGTGTCAGATGAAGTGGTAACTGAAGTGTCAGATGAAGTGTCAGATGAAGTGGTAAATGAAGTGTTAGATGAAGTGGTAAATGAAGTGTCAGATGAAGTGGTAAATGAAGTGTCAGATGAAGTGTCAGATGAAGTGGTAAGTGAAGCGGCAGGTGAAGCGGCAGATACCCGGTGTAGATGCCTCTGACTCCCTCGTTCCTCAGGATGGAGAACAGAGCGTGGAAGCTGGTTTTGTACTCTCGAGCCTTCGTGCCCTGACCGCTCAGCTGCATCCGGTTCTTCACCAGGTCCAACGGCTGCACAAAGACTGTCGCACCCATCCTGCAGAGACAGACAGGTGCAGAGACAGACAGACGGGTGCAGAGAGAGACAGACGGGTGCAGAGAGAGACAGACGGGTGCAGAGAGAGACAGACGGGTGCAGAGACAGACAGACAGGTGCAGAGACAGACAGACGGGTGCAGAGAGAGACAGACGGGTGCAGAGAGACAGGAAAAGAGTTATTCTTCCGAACTTCACAGGCAGATAAACATTAACACAACAGTCCAGGAGAGACAGACAGGTGGACATGAAATGTATTATTTGTCATGTGATTCTTGAGAGAAGCAGGAAACTAAACAACACAAACTAAACAAACAAACAAATAAATAAATAAACAAATAAATAAATAAATAAATAAATAAATAAATAAATAAATAAATAAATAAGAAGATTAGAAATGGCCGCCAGGAGCCTCAGAGTGAGGGTTACAGTACAGAGTGGAACAGCTCGTACTGTAATAAATTACACTTTATCGGCCTGCGAGGCCCCGACACAAAGGTCAGGGTTCAGCCTGAACCCCCCTCCGTGCTTTCTGAACAGCTGTGGTTCACTAATGCTACCTGTTCACCAGGTGAGCGGTCATCCTGCTCTGATCACTACTTTACGCTGAAAATCGTCTCACCAAAGCTGAACTTTGTTATTTACCTTTGCTTGTTTGACAAGCCAGCGTGTTGGAAAGCATCGGACCGGTGACGGACCGGTGACGGACCGGTGACGGACCGTGACGAGCTCATTCTTCTTCTTCTTCATCAGTGCGCTGTGCACAGCAGCACCGCTGGCTGTCTGCGCTGATGCTAACGCGCTCTGCATCATGCTAACTGTTTGACGTTGGGAGTGACAGCAGATCAGCGAGCAGAGGATTCGACGGTCTCATAATCCACTTAGTGATGCAACAAACACGCTTTCATCACGCGACCTTATGGCCGACGCTACGGGACAAAACCGCCGCGGCTTCGTAAACCACCAAAGGGAGAAATACTGCAACTGTTCTGAGGTCTGTCCAGGTCCACACGGGCCTAAACCGCTCTGCCACGCCGAGGATTACCCATAATTCAACAATGTGGACGTGACTGCAGGCCATAGTCCACATTAGGGCCGAAGCTAACAAGTATTTTCATTATTGATTAGTGTGCCGATTATCTTCTCAGTCCATTGACAGGCCAATGACAAAAAGGAGTGAAAAGGCTCCATCGCAGTTTCCTGAAAGTCTTCGAGCGTCGCGTTTTACGATGACGAAGATTTAAATCGTCAGAATATGGAAGAGTGATGAATCTGCAGGTATCGGCTTATCACAGATCAATCAGTCTGCGATTACGCCGGCTGATCGGCAACCAGAGATGTCAAAGCAGCAAGCGTTCCCCTCGGTCGCTGTAGACACATCCCGACTGTCACCTCATTCCAAACATTTCCAGGCTTTTCAAGGCCTGCACCTTGAATGTACACACAGAGCTGCGCAGCTCGCGTGTAAGAAAAGTCTCTGAAGTCAGTCTGACACCGGCAGCTGTCGCTCCCGGAGAGGTCAACGCCCCGCGCCTCCTCGCAGCGCCGTGCACGACCCTCCCCCTCAGACGTTCGGGGGCGGGTCGTGACATTTACAGGACAGCTGCTGCTGTGACCGGCTGAACACAGATCAGTTCGTCTCTGTACGCTTCTGGCCCACAATGCAACACTCCGCAGACGTGGAGGCGTAAAACTACATCGACCTTCTGCTTCATAAATCACTGGATGGTCTTCGGTGCGGCTGGGTTTCTGGTTTAGTCCTGGTCCCACAGATCCCTGGTTCCTCTGAGGTCGCTGTAACTCGGGACTGCACTGATGTGGAGCCGTTTCTCTGCATCTGGGTCCAGGTCTGGTTTACCTCACACTCGGCGACGCCGTGGCGACGCTTCGTGAGGAAGGAAACCCGAAGGATCCACACAGCGAGCAGCACACACGCCGGCCGCCATTTTACTGTGAAGGAAGCTCGCAGTCAGAGGAACCGAAACCTGCTGATCAATCGTTTCGTCTGTTAATCATCAGACAAGCGTTCTGTCCAAACCTCAAACACTGACTTCACCAAACCGAAAGCAGCAGCAGCCAGTCTTCTCATTTAAACTGGAACCAGCAAATATCTGACATTTAGCTTGAAAAACACATGAACTGATTATCTGAACAGTTGCTGATCAATTTTCTGTGATCGACTAATTAATCAATGGACTGACAGCTGCCTCTGTAGAGACTGCCGAACATCTGCAGGACCTCGGTGTTTGGGGAACTGTGCTAAGGTCGTGCTGCAGGCGGGTCGGCCTCCACTGCACTGGCTTAGCTTAGCTTAGCTTAGCATAGCTTAGCTCTGCTGTCCCAGCGCTCTGCTTACAGGTAGCATGCTAACAGGAGGGCTCCTTGCAGTGAGTTAGCGGAGCTGCTAACATGATTGACAGGCCTGCACCCTGAGTTAGGACGAGGTGGCGACCCTCAGACTTAATTTTAACAGACAAACTGTTCAACTAAAGTCGTATTAAGTCACGTTTTCGTCTGTGAGCTACAAACATGAACCCGGCTAACGTTAGCTTAGCTAGCTTAACAAACGCTGAGGGGTCCTCCTCCTGTAGCTCGAACAGGGACATCTGCGGTTCGGGTCGGGGCTCACTGGGGTCACGGTCCGGCGGTCAGGGTCGGCGGGGGGGGGACAGGTCACCGGGCCCGCGCTAGCTACCGCTCACTGCAGCACTACTGGCTAAAAGGAAACAGCAGTGTTGCTGTCACAAACCAGACAATAACTTCTCAACAGGTGGCTCGAACCAGAACTGTCTGTTAGCATCCTGTTAGCAGTCGGTTAGCATCCTGTTAGCAGCCGGTTAGCAGCCGCTGACATTAGCACATTAGCAAGTGAGCTAGCACCTACCCGGCTAAGCCTCCGAACAGGAACTTGATGGCCTTCGGAGAGGTCTTGGGCTTTGCCTCCGCCATGTTTCCCCGGTCCGTCAGTGCCGCAGAGTCCCCGGTCAGATTCCCGCTGCCTGCCTGCCTGAGTGCCTCTGAGCCGGACGGTGCACCTGCTCTCTAACCGGGACAGCAGCCGCAGCAGCAGGGGCAAGGTGACTCTCTGGAGCGGGCACGTCCGGAGACACGGAGCCCAGCGGACCAATCAGGAGGCAGCGACGGAGCCCAGCGGACCAATCAGGAGGCAGCGACGGTAGGTCTGCTGCCTTCAGGGTCCCGCCAACAGCTCGTTCATCTGAGCGCCGGCTTGTAAATGTCACGTCACGCTTAAATACAGTTTAAAGAGCTTTTGTAGAAATATAAAAGTTAAAGATTGAACACGGAGACTTACGTTAATTACACATCTAGTTGTTTTTAGGATAATATTTGTGCTGATTAATACTTTCCAAGATTATAAGGATTTGAGCTAATCTGTCAACCTGATTATTTGTGATATTACCAAAATCCCATGTTCCCACGCGCCACACTTTAAAAAAGCTGTTTATTCAACAACAAACAATATGCTAAAGCATGTCTCCAATGTCTTCAGGGACAGAAGTGCAGCTCTTTCTCAGTAACTCTTATTTGTTTACTGTAAGATGAGTTGTGGTTATATTTCCGACAGCACCTGAAAGCAACAGTAGCTTCAACAGCCAAACTCATTTATAAAAATAAAAACAAATAGTTTTTTGGTAAATTGTATAAAATAAATAATGAAGCTAATGATAAACTTATCAGTCATCAGGTTAATAATACACTAAAAAATGAAACTGAACGGACAGATAAAAAACAAATGAGTAGCCAGTGAGAAGGAAACTAATTATAAAGTAAAAAGTAATAAACTATCAGAAAGTAAAAACAGAACGAACATATTGTAGTTCATCTCTTCTCTCCTGTGGACTAATTCATGTCATAAAAGTTGTTATTTGCATTTGTTTCAAGCCAAAAGGCTTACTGTCGTGATAATCAGAGCGATCAACAGCTGAGCCGCACAAACATAAACAAGCGCT